>NC_134405.1:332252869-332432869 GCF_038048845.1 Mixophyes fleayi | reverse complement strand
TTTCTTTTTTTTTTTAATGCACACCAGATTTGTCAGAAAAATCACTGAAGGGGGCAGAAGCCCAAATCTAGAATGGCTAACAGGGTTACATACAAATTTTACATATGCAATGTTTTAGATGGTGCTCTTACCCCCGAATATAACCCTTGCACAACACAACATTCGATCTCTCTCATTGTGGGTAACCTTACTGCTTTGGCCTTTGCTCTATACCAGGCCTGGCCAACCTGCGTCTCTACTGGTGTTGTGAACCTACGTTCCCCAGCATGCATTGCCAGTAGACATCCGGCCCATAGCTGGCAGCACATGCTGGGACTTGTAGTTTCCCAACAGACAGAGCCAGAGCAGGCCTGGCAGACGTATTTTACTTACGTCAACAAACTCATTTTCAAATCACATTTAAATATTACTGGGCAATTAAATGAAACATACTGTGGAAGTAATATGTATTTTAAAGGGTGGATAAGGGGTTATTGCAGTTTATAAAACACTAAGGAAATGTAATGCATGTAATGTAATCAGTACTATGTTCTGAGCCATCTCTGGGTACATCACCATCTTCAAGACCAGGGATGGTTTATACCCTGGTGATCAGACCCATTGTCATGGTTCTACTGGAAGATTTATATTGCTTAGATTTTATTTATTTATGTATGCCCACTAGGGGGAAAATAAACCAAAAACAGACAAACAAAATGTTTTCTCCATCATCGCTGGTACTTGGATATATTTACAGCAAACCCACAAAATGTAAACATACACGTATCAGTACTGCAACACTAAATTGTGAACTTTTTTTTTTTTTATCCAAGTAGAACTTTAAGTAGGGAAAACGTGACTCTTATATTACTACTAGATCCAATATTTTGGAAGGCGGGAGAGGATGTGACGTTTGTAAACGTTATTTTGCACCAAGGCACCAAACAGTAAATATCTCAGGATGTTAAAGGAGACTCACTGTGCTGGACGTATCCGGAGTAGCACTGCTCAAAAACAATTATTGCTGGTCAGTAACATTGGGAAGTTCTATTGATGCCAAAGGCTGCACATCTTCCATGGCTCGTTAGAAGATCCTGCTGGTTATCCCCCACATGAGAACGTAAATACAATCTCTGCCATGGAACAATGGTTCTCGCAATAACAACCTAACTTTGTTCTATAAATGATCAGCAACACATCCAGACATAAGATCTCATCCGTCTCTCACCCAATCTGTGCTCCTTCAAGCGGGCACTTAAAACTCACCTGTTCCTTAAGGCCTACCAACCATCCACTTAACCTCCCACCTCTTCTGTTTCTCCCCTGGCTCCTTCTCTCTCCCCTTTGCTTCACTGGCTCCCTCTTGTGCCTGATTCTGTTGACCCTCCCTTAGGATGTAAGCTCGTATGAGCAGGGCCCCTCTCCCCTCCTGTCTCCATACCTGTTCTTCCGCTCCGTCTTTACAATATTTGCCTGCCTGGAGTTTCTGAAGTTCTGGTACTTTGTGTTTATTGTTCTGTATTGTTTTACCCTGTATAGTGTAATGTTTGTGCCGTGTACGACGCTGCGGAAACCTTGTGGCGCCTAACAAATAAACGATAATAATAATAATAATAATAATAATAATAATAATAATAATAATAATAATAATAAGAAGAAGAAGATATAATGCACAGCGGGAATCACTTCTCATACTGACCCCTATTAACAGGAACAGTAGCTGCCAAATCAACTTCCAAATTATTGATGAGCCAATAAATATGTTACACAGTAAAGTCAATGTGATGGATACAGTGCATGTACTACAAAGCTTCACTATGAGTTGTTGAGCAAAGCTCACATCAACTACTGACATATCTGAGCTGCAGGACACCCGGTGACAATAAATGAACTTGCCGCACATTAGTAAAGAATTCTGTCCGGTGAGACATAAGAAACAACGTAGCACTACAGGCAACAGTTATTGTGAATACAGCGGACTCTCAGAACTGCCAGCCGATACACTACTTGCAGGGGCTGCAATAAGCAAAATGATGCACAAAGCCGGCGTCCTAAGCAACCCCCAATTGCATCAATTGCTACTGCAAACCCATCATCTGAAAGCAGCGATTCTCCGTAGTCTTTGCACGGGATTTCAGCATGCTGAATGTGAAAGCCATCAAACTGACCATATACAACGGGAATTACATGTGAAAACTATTTTTTGATTGTAGGATATTAGATCTTCTACAGAAATGCACGTTACACTATTTGGAGGATAGTGTCACAAGAGACAATCTGAGGCATATTCAATTAGGTGCTGGCATCGCGGCTATGAGCCGAAACGGCCCATGAAGATAATCCATTGTACCGCAACCCAGCAGATTTCCGTTCGCACCCCATAGGTTGCAAAGGAAAATCCACGTTATTGCGGTACCGTATTACCTTTGGCAATGCACACTCTGGCGCGTCACCACAACCCGGTACCTGATTGAGAATCACTTGTACATGCAACCTGCCAGTTTCAATTGGAAACATGTGTATCAACATAAGTTTTCCTCTATTGCCATTGTGAGGGTCTCAACTAAATTATCCCCCCCCCCCCCCCCAAAAAAAAAGAGCCTGATGTAAGGTGGGCCAAAGACTGGGGAAATTTGTAATTTTAATTTCATATATTTCAGGCTTGATGCAGTTAAAAAAAAAATGTATAGCCCCAGGTTTTCCAGATAACCGATCCAATATAACAGTCATTATAAATGATAACTATTGGCAAGCCCACCAGAACAAAGGGGTTGGTACCCTCTGGTTTATACCAACCCATATAACTGAAAGGAACAATACCTTCCGAGTGTACAAAAAAAAGCAGTTTCTAGAGAATTACAAAACTTAAAGGCTGGAGATTATATACATACACACTGTATATATACATATACTGTACAGACCACACTTGTCTCTGTAGCCCGACCCTTTACCATAGCATGGCCACACCCCCAATGCTCCTAGACCAATGACAGAGATCCTAGCACAGGCAGAGTTTAGGATTATTGAGCCAAGTCAGTGAACAACTTCCTTTGTAGACTGAATTCACATATGTATTAGTGCCTGAAATACACCAATACATATGTACTCTGTTTCCTACACAACAGGAGCACCCACTTTACTAGGAACGCCTCCTGCCGCAGTGATGTCACTAGTCCATGGTGAACTGCGACACTGAATATTGGCTTAATCTGCCATATTTAAATAGTTGCAATAAAATAAGGAAGTTTCCAGAGGGATAAATGGGTGAGAAGCATACCACAGGGCAACACTTTATAAATAAAATAATTATCCATGATAACACTATGTACAGCAGATGACTCATGTTCTGTACGGTTCAGTTAAACAAGAAAATGTTTAGTGTTTATAACTCATCTATATTCCCCTCTACAAAAGAAATAAGACATCAGACAATATATATTTTCACAGGCCCACGATAAAGGTTATTTTTAACCGGCGATAGAGAGAAGCCAGTTTCATATAGAAGCATCTTCTCTTACAAACCTGAGTCAGCTACATGCGGCTGGACAAATCTCACACGTTACTGAGCAATAGACAGAATGGGTGGGGGAGAGGGACGGACGCCTCTACAGAACTAATCTCCCACTACAGCCTGCAGCTTACTGTACGCCAGAGGACAACAGTGTGAATCACTGGCAGCAGGCTAAGGGAAAGAACGCTTACTTTTAGTTTATGGTTTAAAAATTTCCCACTAACAATCAAAATACTTTACCCAGCGGGAAACCAAGTAAACCTATCGCCTTGAATTAACACAGTGGGCAACAACTTGAGTCCTTAAACCCACTAGCGTTTTAGCAGACATTTTTCTAGCACATGTGAACGGGAAGGACAGTAAAAACCACTGTATCTAGTGCCACCATACCCACCAGGGCTGTTACTACAATTTGCTTCCAGTGAGTAACTAACAGGTCAAATGAGTTTTCCCCAACACAATGCCAGTGGAAGCCAGGCCTTAAAATAAAAACCATCTCAAACCTGCACACAGTGGAGGCAGACATTGTCTGGGCTGAACTAAAATATATCAATTCACCAGAAGCCAGTGATATGATGGCAGCACGAGGCTGTCAGGATAGTTTTCTAGAAACGCTCCTTATAATGCAGCGTAATAACAGTATAATTGTAGTTATAGTACAGTACATGGGCTCTGGTAAGAGAAAATAGCCACAGATTCTGTTCAAATGTTACAAAGGATGTGGTACAATGACTGACATAGGAGTCACTGTGATTCACTCAGTAAGAACAATCATAGGAACACATTGCTGTAATAATGTTCTCCCCCCAAGAAACCCTTAACAGTAAGAATCTTGGATCTTCAACATCACACACATTGGAAACGGTTTATTGACGCTTGTCAACAAGGAAGGACCAAAATGTAGACATATTGACTGTAAATGGTTCTAATAAAGACATGAAAATATTAAGGGTTGTAATATGTTAAAATGTTATAAAAGGGGATTGAAGTTTGAAAAACTAAATTCTGCATTACTTGTAAGTGGAGACGCGTGTGCGCGCATGTATGTGTGCGCGCATGTATGTGTGTGTGTGTGTCTTCTGCATTACATGCAAGTGGTGTGTGTGTGTGTGTGTGTGTAATAGCAGTTTAGGAGATATTTCTCAGCAATAAGGACAATCTTCTACCAAAGACCCTGCTCTGTCCCTGTGAGGCACCTATCTCTGCTGTATTCCTGTGACTTATAGATAAGAGCTAACTCTCTGATCCATCCCCCGGCTGTCCCGTGTGGAGCCCACAGCCAACGCTCTGCCCTCTTATCCAGCAGTATTGATCCAGGAACCAGCACAAAGCCATTACAGTTACAGACACCACCCAGACAGGTTTCCGTGTACCGGTGAACAAGTCTGGCGGTGGCAACAGCTATTGAACAACGGAGGGCACACCAGTGGTGGCAGCTGACCTTCTGATTAGCTAGAGCTGTGCAGACAACCTAATGAACAGGCAAAACAGAATTTACAATCCAAACAATTGTTCTATTTCAACTGTTTTCCAGCCCCAGGACAATTTTGCTATAACTTCAGTATGCACATTATAAAACAAGAAAACCAGTCCAGAGAGTTATACATATATAACACACTGGCATAAGCCACCAATGATCATGGTCTTCTATCTGTATATAGTCATATAACTCAGCGATAGGCCACCTGATGCACTTTAACTGCTCCGTTCTCTACGTGGCTCAATATTGCAACACCTGTACAGTCCTCCTCCCAGCAGGCAATGTGATAGCCATCAATCTGGCAAACTTCTTATCACATAATCGTAAATCTAAAACAAAAAACATAGCAGCAAAGTGGATGTCACAATACAACTGAAATAAAGACACAGGAAATTAACTCTCCCAGTTAAAAACTCCTAAAAACGAAGCTCTGTTACAATCTGAGGCGCAAGACAGACCTTGAGACAAAAGACAAAGCTCATCGCTGTTCACTAATATAATAATGGTTCCTGATGGAGACAAACTTGTCTGTAGAACTAAGCGGCTAAAGTACATTAAACCTCCTAACTCCGGGGTGGACAGAACAATGTATGCAAGCACTAGCTGACAGATGTGACAGGGGTAGAACCAATTACATTTATCTGGAAGGTCTGACATGTTACATTGGGTGCTGTTAGAGGAGTCTAGAAGGATATAAAGGCTGACACTTCAAAGGGCCGCATCAAAGGAACACACACATATCTGTAATCAGATCAGCAGGTATTTTAAACAAGGGGTACAATCTATAACAAGCAGGACGGAGATGGGGGCCGCATGGGGCCCTAGTCCAGCTTTAGCCCTCACTGCACTACTGTGTTGCTGAGTAAATAACTGCATAAAATAACGTGCACTGCAGATAAATGTCAATAAGACATAACTGCTGGCGCTTTAAATGCTAGAGTAGCGTAGCGTTCAAAATCTCTCTGTGCCAACAGGTTGAATGGGGCATGTGCATCCCGTCACCTGGGGCGATTACACAGAGTACATCAAAGACAGCATCTTCAGATTATAATCTATGCCACGAGAGGAAAGAGTGTTCCCCATTCACTTCAATGTGTCACCATGGAACAAATTGGTCGCTATGAACACTAGCACTTCTGTAAGCTGTGATGGTGTCTAACACTACCCTAAGGAGGGGCAGTAAATATAAACAGGACAAAGTGATGTCAGGAGACACGTGACTAATCTGCTGCTCACTGACTAGTCTATTGCTTCCTGCTTTGCCTCCATCCGCCCCCTCCTCCACTTCCCCTGTCACGTGCAGTCCTGTCCTCAGACACTCATTTCATAACAATCTGTGCTGCTGTGGGCATTATAACGATTCGATCGATAGGCCGCAGATTGTTCTCTCCCTGTCCACATCAAAACTAGGGAATCACACGAATTAACTGGAGATAAAGATTAAACACAATAACATGCTCTGACCCTAGTCTAACACACGTTTGTTGGATATGCCCGTACCTGTAGTGGAACCGGAAATAATTGGCCGTTCAGCAGCATCTGACGGTACACTATGTACGTGGTCACTGTTCGTAGTCAGGCAGCCACCACGGACTAATGATATTTCTATCGACATCTGCTAGATTTCAGATGTTGGTTAGGGACAGTGGTCTTTCTTGGGCACATTCGTGCCATGATCTGTAGCCATTTATATCTAACTGGCCATCAATTTACCATGTTATGGGCACCTTAAGAATGAATAATAAATGTTACCTTCGTATGACAAGGTTGGCGTCAATGTTCTACAATCCTACAGTCTGTGGATCAGAACCCTAGATTCAGGCCCCATGATCCTGTACAACCAATACCAACTAACTATAGGTGCCTTATGACCTAACCACCAAATCTTAAAAATACACTTTAAAAACAATACAACTGTTGCCAACTAAATGTGCTCTACCCCCTTCCCCAGGTACAACAAACAGGGGACAGTCTCAGCGGGATCCAACACTACCCAAAGCCAACAGCAGGTCTGTGCCACAGCAGGATTAATGCCACTCCGTAGTGCAACAACTCTAATACGTGGGCCGTAGGGAAGTCTCGGCTTCAGGTGAATGGGGAGGGATGGGCTGGAGCGTGGGAGCATATTTATTAATGACACCACCACTATAGTATTCGAGTAGAGTTGACCAAGTTAACAGATCACTTACAGCCTCCAAAAGTCTAGCTCCAGTCTCCTGCAGCCAAGACACACACCAGATACAAACATGCAGTGATGTTTGTGACACCTGTCTTGTGTATGTGACTGGAAGACAGAGCATGGCATCCTTGGATATAACAATCAACTGTGGTATAGGAGTGATAAGGATGGAGAGACTGTATAACCTAGATAGATATACCTAGAGTGCGTTATAAAATTCTATGTGGTGGAGTGTAACTATTCTGGAACCTAATCCTTCATAACACATTGCTGCACGAGTCTTGCAGCAATATAGCTGGGGTTAACTACCAGTCCATATGGTAAAATCTTCCTCTACTATTAACATTACATATATTTGCAGTGTCCGTAATTCCCAGGTGCTCCCCCCGGACTGGTTTTACTTGACACACAACTCTGGGAGCCTAACAGAGTCCTATTAAACCATTGTTTGTCCTATGTGAGCACTACAGCCAGCAGTGTGTGTTAGACCACTGACCACCAGTCTGACCAGTCCCAGCCAGTGTGGCCAAGAACAGCCATCATTTTTTATTATTAATGTAAAGTATTACACTGCCCCCACCTGGCTAGTACAATTTCTGGAGAGAACACTAATTCCGCAGCGCTGTACAAAGAAATCACATCAGTCCCTGCCCCATTGGGGCTTACAGTCTAAATTCCCTAACACACAGGCAGACAAACAGACTAGGGTAAATTTGTTAGCAGCCAATTAACCTACCAGTATGTTTTTGGAGTGTGGGAGGAAACCGGAGCACCCGGAGGAAACCCACGCAAACACAGGGATAACATACAAACTCCACACAGATAAGGCCGTGGTCGGGAATAGAACTCATGACCCCAGTGATGTAAGGCAGAAGTGCTAACCACTATGCCACCGTGCTGCCCCAGTATAAACCTGGAGCTTCAACCACCCAGAAATGTTCATCTTACAGACTCGGGGGCTTAGTAGAAATCAGCCTCACACTGGAGGGCAGAACAGACTCAGTCACACAACATACCCAACAGTTTATCATCATCTGTACAACAAGTTATCTCAGAGTCTCACAGCACAATGACAATACTGAGGGCAAAGAATAATGACAGGAACAGAAACATCATTTCATAGGTTTAATATAAAACAAAACCTGTGAGTGTTTATCTCCCAACAGGAACTACAAATCTACCCTGCAATCAGTGTGGGTACGAAGATAACGCATGGGCTTTAGTACCAGGGCCCTTAGCAAGTCGTGTGTTAACTTCCAAGACCCAACACACTGAAAATCAGTTTAGTATATCTAAAAAAAAACAAAAAAACGGAACTAAAATAGCTATAAATGTTGCCTTTTATATATTACAAGAGGAGAAAACTTAAGTCCACTATAATGAAGTACTGTAACCTTTGGGGTGGTGTCACCGAAAGAGTCACAAAATACAAACCCCAAAACTAATTACAACGCATACAACACACTGAGGGTTACACCTTGTACACAAATATTAAATAATGAAATTAACCAAAATTAACACTATAAACCAAAAGACATCAAATCAAGTAAATGGAGGTGTTTAATGTTACGTGAACAGTCGGTGTGCTGGAGATACTCAAAAAGAAGCACACAACAGAATAAGTCAGTCTGAACTAACAAAATCCATGTTCACACATAAAATCCACTAAAACTACCCCATTCTGCATTGAGAAAACATGGTAAAACCCTCACTAGGTTAAGATGAATTAACCAACGTATAAAGTGGACTGTATGGTCAATACCGGGGGCACATACATAGAGAAGGTGAACAGCGGTACACACAGGAGAATCGACGGGATTCCAGGTTCATGGTTCAAGGTGGGTAAGAAAACATTTGTAGCAAATATCATTCAGCTCCTTTATTATAATAAGAAGTCACAAACCACTAAGCTGCTAAAGCCTGCCTCCTAGTGTAAGAAGAGCTGTACAACAGCTCTCTGCATGGATTATAAACACTCAAAATAGTATTGAATGAAAGGTCCAGCTCTCAAAGATGGAGAACAGTTCTTTATATCATCATCATCATCATTTATTTATATAGCGCCACTAATTCCGCAGCGCTGTACAGAGAACTCATTCACATCAGTCCCTGCCCCATTGGAGCTTACAGTCTAAATTCCCTAATATATACACACACTCACACAAAGACAGACAGAGAGGGAGACAGACAGAGACTAGGGTCAATTTTTGATTGCAGCCAATTAACCTACCAGTATGTTTTTGGAGTGTGGGAGGAAACCGGAGCACCCGGAGGAAACCCACACAAACACAGGGAGAACATACAAACTCCACACAGATAAGGCCATGGTCGGGAATCGAACTCATGACCCCAGTGCTGTGAGGCAGACGTGCTAACCACTAGGCCACTGTGCTGCCCACAAGTAGAAATGGACATTATTTTATGTATGCAAACAAGCGTTAAGCCTTGTGATAGCAAAAACCAGTTTGGGTTCCTGAACAGGGTAAGTCGCCAACTACGCAGGGTTGTGGACCAGTTGTCTGAGCTACTTGGAGCTTAAATTCAGCAGCCCTGTTGTAAGACTATATGTCCCCATGATATGGTTGTGGCATCTCCACTATATACACACATCATTGCTAAACCGTAAAACTCCAAATAGCCTTCATCCTAGTTTATTATGAACAGCGTGTAAACTGGGTACATACTACAAGATTTTCACCCGATTATTAGGCCAATCACACGATAAACGACCGTTGGGTCCGATATCTCATGATGTGCTTTGGCGTGCACACACTAATATTGTTTGATTTTATAGCCAGACTAAACATCTCTATAAACGCACAATCAGGATCCACAGAGTTCACAGCGTCGTAATCTATTCAGCCCATGGTTATGGCAGATGAAGAGCACAGATAACACGAGTGGTGTGTGTGTACACAGGAATCCGCATGCTGATCAGGTTGGTAAAATTGTTAACCTATCAGGGGAGATATTTTCTGTAGTGTTTACCCAGCTTCAGATTGATCTAGTGAGGAGGTTCAGCAGTTTAAAAAACAAAAGACAGCCTGTTTCTTAAGAAACGGGAAAGCAAAATTCGAAGGGGATGAAAGAGACTCCAGATAATTTGGCAGAGAGAAAAAATATTATTATTAATAAAAATAAATAAATCTATTTTCTGTGCGTTTGTTTATTTTCAACAGGTTCTGATTAATATTGAGAGTTTTGTTTTGTGTTGTGTTGAGGAAGGAAAACAACTTCTAAATAAAAAACAAAGAAAGACAAACAGAAAAGATAAGGAATAAAATTAATAGAAAAAATCCACTGTCAACCTACCAAAACCTTTCAGAGCTTGTTGACACCTTGCATTGCCTTTTGTATTTGCCACAGTAATAAATACATGAAACGTGAATTAAAAAAACCAAAAAAAAACCAGGACAAAAGTCCACGGTACCGTTCCCACCCAGCCTTCTAAGCCATTAGCGCAGCGTTTAAAGCGTTCGAAAGCTGCCCCATTTCTCATGTGTTATTCCAGATTTCCATTTCACTAGCTGGGCATAGGACCATTATCTGCTAATTAAAGTACACTTTTAGTTATACTGTACCTTCCTAGGTTTCAGATAAAACCCATACTCTTGCTAGGAGAAAAGTCGGCACAATTTTTAGCAAGCAGAAAAAACAAAATAAATAATCGAACACAGCAGGTAATAATAGTTTAAGAAACACAGAATGCTGGTATAGCAGAATGCTGAAACCACAGGAGGTAGGAGAGTATCCTACTATGCATAAAAAATAATAATCATAATTAAACTTTAGCATTATCAAATCTTGTAAAAAAAATAAAAATAAAAAAATAATTTATGTACATTTCACAGCGTGGGTCCAACGGGAGGGTGTGCTGCAGTAAATACACGTCCGCTTCGCTCAGACTAGCACAAGTTACTCTAATAAAAGCAAATATCGTGTGTGCAAATTGGTTGTCATGGATCATAGCACCATATTATTAAATACAATTTTTCAATCAACATTATTAGAATGGAGAGTCCACGAGCGCCGCATTCTAGGCTGAGCGCTGCATTCTAGGCTGAGCACAAAGTACTATATAGAGACCCTAATGCAAAGTACTACATCATGGGGGTAACATTCAGGGACACAAGCAATCACAGCATATGAAGGACAAGAGATTGTATGGAGCTGAATTAGAATATTCCAATCTCTCAGGAAAGTGTCCATCACCCTGGGAGCAGGCTCCATGCACAAGGAACCTTAAGCTTGGTACACATTGACGCAATTATCGTGCAGATAACAGGATTCAAGAGTGTGTACGCTGCCACTCTCTCACGTACACATCTACACAATGTACCTTCAGATCTGTGATCTTCATCTCTCATAACCATCTGCTGAAAAGATCCTGACTCTGTATACTCTACAGAGATCTGCCTACGCTGCTGGCCGTAAGTGCGTACACGCTTAAACATTTGCCCAACATCTTTCCATCATTGATCGTGAGTTTTAGGAAGTTTATAAAACCAAATCAGCAAACGCTGTGTGTTGTGGTACCATAAAACAAGACGGCATGATCATCGGGACTTTCAATCGTAGGTAAAATAATTGCAGAAATTGCACAGGTTTGTACCCAGCTTTACAGTCCATTGAAAGTTGTAAGCAAATCTTCATTACATAACTTTAAAACCAAACAACAAACGTGAATATAAATAGATTTTTGTCCTCACAAGAGACAGAGAAACTCTTACTGTGCAGATTAGAGACCAAAGGAGAAATATTACAACATGAGACACAGATGTAGATTCACACGTACAGGAACGAAGCCTAACAATGCCATAGGAACTACAGACATCACTAGTTCCTACTGAATTAAGCTGAATATTGTTTTTAGACCATCAAATGTTTCCCTAAACTGTGTGTAGGGAAGAAGTACATTATAACAAGGCCACATGGCATAGATAGCCCTATTAAAAAGGAGGAAACAGGGTGCCGTGAATATCAATGGGCAGTGACCAAGAAGGGAAGCCTTAACGAGCCGCTTCCTCCATTGAATAAAGAAGCTTCACTTAAGCACAATCACTGTAAAGCTCATGATAAAAGTGTGTACAACGCAGATATTTTTAGTTGTGTCATTTATTGCGCATGCAGTTTATATTACACTTCTAGCAACGAAATTCAGGATCTCAAAGGGAGCTGATAAATATTTTACTGCTTGGGCAAAATGAAAAGGTTACCTGAAAACAGCAATTGCCGGAGTCTCCCAGTTCTGCACACACAGAAGGAAAATGCTCTGCGCCTTCATATCCATTTATGAGCAATCTACATGGTGTACAATTTTACAGCCTACAGGCACAGTATAACAGACATAGCTGTAATCTTAAGGCAGTTAAAGACAATGCAGGACCACTCCGGGTTATTACGTGCATAGAACGCTAAAGCCCAGTTAAAGTGTATGTAGCACTTTGCAATTCAACAATAAAACTGCCGAGCAACCAACACACCTAAGAATGACGCTTAACTTTTGGGAGACATTTATATTGAGACGAGTTTATGGTCACATTCCTTCTTCCTTAAAATATCTTACTGGCTCCTAGATTTGAATGACCGGCTCCTAAATTCTACATTCGCTGGCTCACATCTCGCACAGGAAAGCAATTTGCTCCAAGTTTACTATTCTACCAGTTTTGTTTTATCTGTCCCTTCTGAAGGCCAGAGGCAATTTTGGAAAAGGGGGAGGGGGGGGGGGGGGAATTCTGCAAGAATTCTAATAGCCTAAGAAGGTTGACCCCTCAAGGCAATGTCCACTTTTCAACCAATGATTGCAGAGTCAGCGTGAATAAATAATAAAAGTTACAGCACGTCCAAAATAATTCATCCAGTCATGGTTCGCACTTGCACAGAGAGCAGAAAAAAAAGAAATAAATCAAGGTACACAATATATATGTTGGCGACTGTAGTATATTAGGAGACATTAAAGGTGAAATCAAGTGATTTAAAGCACAAAAGGGCTGTTAAAACCCTACACACGTCTCTGACAGGTGTACATATTACAATCTACCACTGACTGAGTTGTTAGGATACCTGCACTTGACAAGTTTAGCAGAGAAAAGGTTGCTTGATAAGTAACTAGCATGAAACACTCCTCCCTGCAAACAGATCTAGGAAGGTACAGGTGTCCCAAACACAGCAAGGGTCATCATACACATCACCCCTCCCCAATTCTGAAGAATGTTTCTTTTAAGGAAGAATGCAAATTCCATTAAGCTTAGAAGTGTTGTCTGTACTGATTTATTTGAAAGCTGGGGAAATAACATACAAGCGGTAGATGGAGGAAACAAGGTTTGCAGACACTAGTTAAATTGACCTAAAAGGAACCTGCCTCCCGAGAGTTAGGGCATACATTGTAATAGATGGCAGCATGCACATAAAGTGTCAAAAAAACATTTCTATGTATCCGATTTATTACCAGGTTTAGCATTCGTCTACATTATTTTAGAGTACATATAATAGGAGGTAACTCACGCCGTCCGGGGACTTCATGGCCAAACTGATATGGTCTGATAATAATTATAAATTGAAAATATCACAGTCATCATACAGCCATCCAGCTATTTAATGATCACAGGATACGTATACTGTGATGGCTTCACAGGAAATAAAAGAGATGGGGGGGGTCTGATTATAACAGGGGTAGCAGGTGACAGAACCCCAGTATTTTGGTACTGCTATGGATTTATCATTTCTAAAAGTAATTTATCTTTAACCCATTGTTATATCAGGTCTCATGGCCTGAAAAAGGCAGCTGGTCCGTTAGTGACGACTTTTACATCATTTCCCCAGTGAGTGCAGCGGATGTTAGCCCAGGTTCCAATATCAGATTTATCTTCCTCTAGTGCTCCTCTCTCAGACTAGTAGCCTGCAGGGCATACAATCTGCCTATTTGGTAAATAGCACAGTTATAAAACTTGCACAGGACTGCTCAAAAGAAAGAAAAAAACAAAAACAGTTTGAATTTACACCTTTAAAAAACACTAATGTGTCAATACAGTTGCAGCCACAAGAAACAGCATGTTTGTGTGTAAAACAAATAAAACGCAGCTCTCTAGAAAGCAGTACTCCGCCACATCTAATACCTACAGAGTACACAACCCCAGGCAACTCGCTGCAGGTCATGCAATGTTACATCAGTGTTGGACGTTGTCAGATATTACCTTATAATTGGAGACTATGATCATCAAGTTCCTAATGAAATCAATTTGACACAATTGGCCCTTGAGCTCGACTTCTAGCAATCCACCTGTTCTTGGCGGAATAGGATAGGTCATTGCTGAAGTTTACTGAACATCTCTGCTTGCTGAATGTATAAATTACTAATGTGGTGATAAATGCTGACATATGTTAACACGGTCTATTCTTAAAAGGGGAGTAACACGGTAAATAACCTGTCTACTAAATCTAGTACTAATAGAAGGCACTCTCCTCCCTTTGGACCACCTCTATTCACTCACCTACCACCTGGGTCACTGCCGGATGTCTTTGGTAACGCTTGGGCCTCTCTATAGCAGGAATAAAACTGGAAGAGTAACTCAAACACTTAGGGGCAGATATAATTACTGTCTATGTGTAGCACGGACACTGAAAGTCATTCATTTTCTGTGTACATCTGTGGGATGCAAGAAAACAATGAACGGAGATTCCCGCCATAACATCGGCGCAATGCGTCTCCGTGGAAGTCCCAGACACGCATGACACTAAATTTAATCGTCCCCTTAAGCTAGGTACACGCTACAAGTTTTAATCCGATTTTTGTGTCAATCACATGAAAAACGACTGTTTGGTCTGATATCGCTTAATTGTGTACGTTCCAACGGTCGACGTTTTATCGTTCCAAAGTATATGAATTTATAAAACTACAAAAAAATCTCTATAAACGTCGTTGGGCAAATTCTGAAGTGTGTACACACTCACGACCACCGGTGTAGGCAGATTTCCATAGAGTTCACATTGGACATTTTGGAAACAGTAAAGCTGGGTACACACTACTGGTTTTTCATGCAGTTATCGTTCTAATCACACGATAAACGACTTATGTCCGATATCGCATCAGTATGTACGCTCCCACGATCATGTTTTATCTTACCAAGGCACAATATATCGTTTGGCTTGATTTTATAACTTGGCTAAAACTACCGATTAATGATGGAGCGATGTTGGGCAAATATGGAAGTGTGTACACACCGATGGCCAGCAGTGTAGGCAGATATCTGTAGACTGTACAGAGCCATGATCTTTTCAGCTGGATATGACAGTTGAAGAGCACAGATCTGAAGGTACATTGTGTAGGTGCGTACACATGAATTATCATGCTGATCGGGACTTTCAGTCGTTGGCAAAATCGTTAAAGATATCACATCGGGAGAAATCTTCTGTACCATGTACCTAGCTTTAGAGCCGCTGTGTTTAATTCCTCCTTGCTGCAGAGAGAGCCAAGCAGCACTTAAGGTACTAAGTAGAGGTCCTATGAGTGCCAGGACCCTGCTAAATGAAGATCCAAGAAGATGGCATTTAGTACAGGGCTTATGTAGTGTGGAAAAGCCATCTGAAACACTTACTTGGTATTGAGTATATTCAAAGAAGATCCATGTTTTCAGAATATCTCATTATACATCTTATGTAACCTAACAGTCCAAACTGATTTCAGAACTCTTGTACCAGTTTACAGTGCACTAAATTTGTACTGCAAGATGTGACAAACCCCTTCAGCTGAATAGTAGAAGTTCTTTATTCACCCAACAGGAATAAATGATATTACTTATATCAGCAGTCATAACAGAAAAAGCTTGGGAAAGTCATCAAACCAGATGCTCAGTAAAGCAGAAGAGTTTAGACCCAGTATCTGTGAAATAGAGTAAATGTACAACTTGTATTTAGTATCATGGGGATAGGCAGCCTGGCACTGCTACTGGAAAGCAGAGAGCTCTTCTATGAAGCTTCATTCATAAATTCAGGATTAAGAATATTGCTTGTACTGTGATCATTCACAGAAATGTTGACTAAGCCTCGTCTGTGAGGGCCAGTGGTAGCCCTGATGGTTAAAAGCAACACCTGCCTAAAGTTGTACACTGCTCAGAATAGAATATTTACACAGTAATGCACGCCACCACTGCAAAATAACCATAATCCTTGCACTGTCAACAATGCTAACCACTGTGCCACTGTGAAGCCCAGTAGATCATGCACTTTTTAGTTGAAGTTAACTCTGAAAGTTAGCAGAATCTGGGAAACATCCCCACTATATGAATAGAAAAGCAGATGAGATCCAGATCCATGTAAGGATACTATGAAGTACTAGGTCTGTGGTGTGGGAAGTCTCTATTTAAAGCCACAGGCTATTGATGGACAGATGTAACAAAACATAACATTCATATTTATAAGTGGTTGACTGTAGGATTTTTGCATAGATCTCCGATAACACATGTAATCAGTTAATTATCTGCATGTGAAATTAATTAATGTATACACATATACAACATATATCCACACAAAAATGCTGGATAAATTAGAATTAAATGCTTTTCACGTTTAATAAGTCGCTGCTCCCATATAGGAAATGTCATTCATAAAGAAGCTCCCTACCGTTTTCAAGATGTGGTCACTGGATGTTGAATTCTAGTACTGGAATTTTCCTGTAAATGAACTTGTAAGAAAAATTTACAGCCACTTTATGGCAGTGGTTTTTAGAATAGAGTACAAATTAATCCAACCAACCAAAAAACAGGCCTCAATTTTTGCTGTAGAACCACCTGGTCAAGTACCCATAGCAAAAAAATAAAGTCAGATGCACAAACAACTGTAAAAAAAATAGACTAAACAAACAAGAGATGGCAGACAGAAGAATTCTAGTACCAGAAACCGGTATCCAATAGCCATGGGATGCACTCATACATTCATCATCACCACTATATTTATACAGCGCCACTAATTCCACAGCCCTGTACAGAGAATATATCTCATTCACATCAGTCCCTGCCCCACTGGAGCTTATACACATGCACAGAAAGACACACAGACTAAGGTTAATGTTGACAGCAGCCTACTAGTATGTTTGTGGAGGGTGGGAGGAAACCGGAGCACCTGGAGGAAACCCGCACAAAGACGGGGAGAACATACAAACTCCACACTGATAAGGTCCTGGTTGGGAATCTAACTCATGATTCCAGTGCTGTGAGGTATAAATGCAAACAAATCGAGGCACCGTGCAGTCCAGCAAAAGATAATGCGACTGTTAGGTGTCTGTTGTATTCAATACACATTCCTTTCCATGGAAGATATTTTTGCCTTAATATTGTACGGCAAACCTGAATTAGTAATGCATTCAAATATGCTTTGAAATACACAGTCCCTGACAAAGAAACATTTACATCCACTTTTATGGGAACGTTTTTTACAAGAATAGAGTGGCAGTAAATCCAACCAATACACAGGCCACAATCTTTGCAATATAAACCATCTTGAAAAATACTTATTGAAAAAAAAAAAAAAAATGTCAGATACACACAAACAACTGGACAAAACAGACTACAGAAACAGGTGATGGCTGACAACAAGTTCCCAATACAAGTTCATTTACAGAAAAATTCTAGTACCAGAAACCGGTTCACACATCACAAAAAGAAAAAAAGCATCAGAGAAAATCTCTAGCATTGATCACACAAAGTACATATATTGTTTTCTGTTACTAGAGCCAGCATAAGGACGGACAATCGCTTTTCACGCCAATGCTTTCCCCAGGACCAGAGGCGCCAACGTCTAATTTCTTATTGGGTTTCGATCGCAAGTGGAAAAACGCAGCGCTATTACAAGCAGCGTTTAAAATGCCGTCTGTGACAGGGTCTGCTCAAATATAATGGATTCCAACTGGAGTGTTTACATTAAAGGGTTTGTGTGACATCCCCGTTTACTCCTACGAATGATTACAATACAGAGTGATTATACAATGCGCTTTAAACAAGGATTTTAAAGTACCCATGTGACACTGGGAATAACCACAGCAAGTATAACCTGCTTCTGCAATACCGCTAGATAAGACAAAGGTCAAATGAAGTCACAATGTACACATCACAGACACTCATTACATCAGTTACCTAAAGTAACTTCGATGTGCTAAGCGGAAGCAGTACAGAAGGAAACCCATCAGGCTATGGCTGCTATTACTGCTCATGTGGGAAGTGTACACGAACATCACACCAAGATTCCTTGTTTACAGGCACATCCCTGAGCTGTCATCGTCTACCAGTGGCACAGGAATCAGAAAGGAGGTGGCTGAGGGCTATGATTGGAAAGCAGCACGTCTGCAATAATGTGTCACCGTGTACCTCCCAAAAATAGACGATGCAAGGAGGGAAAAGTCCGTATTAACGCTCTAGTGGGGACTAAGTTAAAACGGTTTAAAATTCATGCAAAAATTACTCCTATAATCTGCAACTGGACAGATGTTAGGAAACACTTTAAAACCCACATTTTCCAAAAGGCTGCATTTGCTCAATTAGCCTGGTTTAGAGAACATGTCAACCTTACTGATTTCACACCAATTTCATATACTTCAAAAAGTAACAGGTGTTAGATTATAGCCACGGACAAAAACCTTACTAATTACAAAATCATCTTGAAGATTTACACAAAGGAAGAACATGATAAAGTGTTAATTACGTCACCTCTCACTCTTGCGGTCTAAATTTAATCATAGCTGTTATGTTATCCAGAAAGAATTGTGGCAGATCATGTAATATGAATGGAAATGCAGTGTCTGTATTACAGTTCAAGCAAAGTGAAAACTAAACAAAACATTTCCGTAACTTTACAAAGAGATGCTCTCATCCCTCCATTCTTTACTGTGTATCAAACAAAAATGTCAAGGTTTTTGTTTATAGCAAGACGACTAACTTAAATATGTAGGGATAATAAATTATACTTTATTTTATGCAATTACTGCCTTTCAAAATACAACTTTATTCAAGTGCAAATGTAATACAAAGTTGTATACAAGTCTACACTTGAAAAACAGATGCATTGGAGGACTGCACGCTGTAAATATAGATTGTAAGCTCTTCAGTATACCATAACCATACTGCAAACTGTTTAAATATCACCTCAACTATTTTAACTTTTGCAAACATTGTATTTGCAAACTGGCTGCAATGTACACAAAGTTTACTTTTAATGACTAAAGGCAAGCACTTGACTGTGTCCTTGAACAGATGTAAATATACAAAGAATAAATTAAGTTATAACATTTCTACAGCATTCAGATGCACAGGCTATTCATGAGTCTGCACTTATGCAGAGAATTTAGCATAATTTGACAGAGAGGAGTAACGACACATTACATATGCAGTTAGTTTGTGTCATGTGGGCTTAGTTAGTGTTGACGGTCCCAAGCCCCTCTGTAAGTGGTAGATGTTTTATCTTCCAATTTTGGAAGAGTACAGTGCACATCCCTCCTTCCCAAATTGATATGATTACTTTTCTTCCCACTGAAGCTAAAGGAACTGGATGTGTGTAAAATTGTAAGGTTCGAGTGGCAAATGAATGTGTGTGAAGGGGGGGCAAGAGGTTGTGTGCGAGATCCTGAGATGGGGGACTGAAGACAGTAAGATGAGGGGGGGGGGGGGGGGTGCTGTGGTAAGATTGAAGCCAATGAAGTCTGTGTACTAGAGAAGAGCAATGCCACAGTTGGGACTGGAGTATGTGTTTCAGTTGGCTATAACAAGTAGATGATGTGTGTGAGAGAATAGGACAAGTGAAGGGACTGGAGGCTGTAAGAACAGGGTATTGTCTTTTGGAGGATTTGAAGCTGTTTAGAAGAGCAGGATTTGATATGTTGTGTTTGAGCAGGGTATGCCATATGGATAGACTGGAGGCTGTGTTAGAGCAGGTTAAATACTTTAGGAGGACCACTGGAGGCTGTGTCTGAGACAGGGGTATGACATGTAGAGGAACTAGAGGCTGAGACTGGGATATTATACTTGGGGGTACTGGAGGCTGTGTGGGACCAGGGTACGACATGTAGGGGTACTGGAGGCTGATTGTGATCCCTGGGTGTGACATGGGGGGATACTGAAGGCTGTGAGAGGCCGGGGTATAACGTGGGGGTACTGAAGGCTGTGTGGGAGACAGCTATGACATGAGGAGTACTGGAGGCTGTGCAAGGCTGGAGTATGACATGTAGTGGTACTGGAGGCAGTGTGTAAGACCAGGGTATGACATGTAGGGTTACTGGTCAACTTGGGGTGTACTGGAGGCTGTGTGCGAGGCAGGGGTATGACATGGGGAGAGCTGGAGGTTCTGTGTAAGACTAGGATATTACATATGGGGGCACTGAAGGCTGTGAGGCCGGGGTATGACATGGGGGTACTGAAGGCTGTGTGTAAGATTGGGATATTACATGTGGGGATACTGAAGGCTGTATGGGAAACAGTTATGACATGGGGTGTACTGGAGCCTGTGTGTGAGGCTGGGGTATGACATGGGGGGTACTAGATGCTGTGTGAGGCAGGGGTATGACATGGGGGGTACTGGAGGGTAGGCAGGGGTATGACATGGGGGTGCTGGAGGCTGTGTGAGGCAGGGTATAACATGGGGGTACTGGAGGGTAAGGCAGGGGTATGACATGGGGGGTACTGGAGGCTGATTGTGAGGCTGGGCTTTGACATGGGGGTACTGGAGGGTAGGCAGGGGTATGACATGGGGGGTGCTGGAGGCTGTGTGAGGAAGGAGTATACCATGGGGGTAGGCAGGGGTATGACATGGGGGGTAAAGGAGGCTGTGTGTGAGGCCGGGCTATGACATGGGAGTACTGGACGCTGTGTGAGGCCAGGCTATGACATGGGGGGAGGCAGGGGTATGACATGGGGGTAATGGAGGATAGGCAGGGGTATGACATGGGGGTACTGGAGGGTAGGCAGGGGTATGACATGGGGGTACTGGAGGGTAGGCAGGGGTATGACATGGGGGTACTGGAGGGTAGGCAGGGGTATGACATGGGGGTACTGGAGGGTAGGCAGGGGTATGACATGGGGGTACTGGAGGGTAGGCAGGGGTATGACATGGGGGTACTGGAGGGTAGGCAGGGGTATGACATGGGGGTACTGGAGGGTAGGCAGGGGTATGACATGGGGGTACTGGAGGATAGGCAGGGGTATGACATGGGGGTACTGGAGGATAGGCAGGGGTATGACATGGGGGTAATGGAGGATAGGCAGGGGTATGACATGGGGTACTGGAGGATAGGCAGGGGTATGACATGGGGTACTGGAGGGTAGGCAGGGGTATGACATGGGGGCACTGGAGGATAGGCAGGGGTATGACATGGGGTACTGGAGGATAGGCAGGGGTATGACATGGGGGTAATGGAGGATAGGCAGGGGTATGACATGGGGGTAATGGAGGATAGGCAGGGGTATGACATGGGGTAATGGAGGATAGGCAGGGGTATGACATGGGAGCACTGGAGGGTAGGCAGCGGTATGACATGGGGGTACTGGAGGGTAGGCAGGGGTATGACATGAGGGGGTACTGGAGGCTCTGAGAGGCCGGGCTATGACATGTGGAGAGCTGGAGGCTGTGTTAGAACAGGGTGAGGCCCGGGATAAGCACTATACACATCAGCGGGCAGGGAGGGGTGTGTAGGCCGCTCCCAGGCCCGGACATAACGGCAGAGTGTGCGGCCTGTGACGGGATCACTCCCCCCCGCTCTTACCCTCGCACCGCCTCCTGCGCCGGCCTGGCCGCTCAGTGTGCTGGGAGTGACGGGCGGTAGGGGGCGGCAGCTCCTCCTCTCTGGCAGTTACTGGGGGTAATCCGCGTGTCCCCGGCCTGGCTGTTATTGCTCGGAGAGAGATGCGGGGCCTGTCTGCTCCTGTCCCGTGGATATTCACCACCAGACGGCCACCATCTTACATTGGGGGGGGGGATTCAGTTCTGGCAGCTGGGAGGGAGGGGGAGTGGCGCTATGCGCATGCGCCTAGCTTCTAGGAGGAAGAACGAGGCCGAATTTGCGGCGCGGAGCATGACGGGAGACGTAGTTTCAACCAGCAGCCGGCTTTCTGAAGTGCCATTTTTATTACAATTCAATTCAGTTAACAGTATTTTATCCAAAAATCACAAAGATTTAACTATATTTTCACAGAGAATGAAACCACGGTGGTTAAAAAAAAGCTGCTGGGAAATGTAGTTCATATCCTAGTGTGACAAATCTCTTCCTAAACGGCCTGGACTACATATCCCGATAAGCCTTGCGCGGGGCATGGCAAGCATTTCACAGATCACATAGAAATCATTTTTCGAATATTTTGAGCTGTAGGAAAACTGATGATAATCCTGAAACAAGACCGCGTCAGCTATGTCCCCCTAACACTCATTAGTGGTGGCTTCTGGGAAATGTAGTTCGCTGACCCTCATGTTGTATGTTACTTGAATTAGCATGGACTACATCTCCCAAAAGCCCTTGCAGTCCTGTCATATAATTAGTAGTCGGTGAGAAAATAGCTGCCAGTGATTCATAACGTATTTATCTATTTAGATATGATGTTCTGGGTGTAGTGGGACGCGGCCGAGGCATTTAGAAGTCAGTTTTGATATCGCATTAGTGTTTGGGGAGCGGTGTTTTTCAGGCACCTCTGTGGACAGCCCCGGCGGGTTCCGGTTGGGAAGTTCAGTCCCAAGATGGCAGCGCCGTTGGCGGTAAATTCAGGTAATAATAAGAACTCGTGTGCTGCGGACTTGGGCTGCGCGGGTTTGGGGTGCAGGGGTCGTCACTGTGAGGGGTTATTGTTACCTCAGGGCTCTGTCCCTGTCCCTGTGTCAGGGGCCACAACACGTGCTGGGCACACATGGTGCACAGAACTATGTCCTGACCCAATGCAGCAGCTCCACCAGACACCTCATATGGACCCTCACATCTTAAAGCCTCTGTTCTACAGGGTTAGGTCTCTTATTTGGGGGGTAGCTGCATCATTTTATATATATATATATATATATATTTTACCCCCTTATTTCATGAAAGGTTTTAAAGATTACTCCCTCGTTTTCACGAGGCTGAAGTTAGTTTCTTATTCATGTTCCAGCTTTTCCTGTATTGACTGCAGTTTATCTTCTTTTGGTTTCTGTTTTATGTTTCTTTTTAGTAGATGCAATTGTTCTTACTCTAATGTATAGTTCCAGGGAATCTTCTTGTGTATATGGCACTGTGAAGTGACATTAAAGTCTTACCCTGTAATGCATGTTTTTTCTTTTTATAAATGTATGTCTGTCTCTGTTTTTTTCCTGAGCAACAAATCCCAGTTATTCAAAAATGATCTTATCTTAATACATTTGAATAATATATACATAGGGCACTACATCCTTAACATGACATGATCATATTATGAGTGTATTACATTCTATATAGACATAGTACACTACACCCCCAACATGATCTGACCACTGGACATGATCATAATACAATTCTATTACACTCTATACAGAATTAGGACACTGCACCTTCCAAATAGATCTTATTACTGAACAATATTATCTTTATTGTTGTTCTTATTAACCATTATTTATAGGGTGCTACATGAGGTCCACAGCTCCGTATAGAGGGAAAACAACAAGACAGTATATGGTATAATTGTACAATACAGTAAACAACACTACAACTCTCGACAAAGCTACTGGGGTGCAAGGGGTATATTCAGCGCAGGCTGAAATGTGCCCATTAGAGTGGGCGAAACTAACAGATTTAGAGCTACTGAAAGAGGTGTGAAGATAATGGAGGATTGGAGTCAATGGCCAGAGTGCGCAGTGTAGATGATGCGTTGAAGTTATAGGTAATGAGAACAGGAGGAAAGAGGGCCCTGCTCACTAGAGCTTACAATCTAAATGGAAAAGGGCAGACAAATGGTTGACACATTGGGGTGAGCCATTTTAAGGGGTCCTGAGTGCAAGAATGGGAGAGATGGAGGGTGAAAGAGGGTGAGGTATGGTGATATGATTAAGTGGAGGACTGGTAGACTTTTCTAAACAGGTGGGTTTTCAATGCGTTTGAAGCTATACAGGCTAGGAGATAGTCTGATAGAACAAGGGAGACATTACACAATTCATCATCATCATCAACAACATTTATTTATATAGCGCCAGCAACTTCAGTAACGCTTTACAATTGGGAACAGACATTAATAAAACAATTCTGGATAATACATACAGACAGCGAGGTAATAGTGCCCAGTTTACAATCTATGGGACAATGGGAGTTGGATACACAAGGGTAAGTGCTACATCATATTGCATGTTGGTACAGCTAGAAATCAAAGGTAAAAAGTATTGAGTGGGCTGTGTGATCAGTCACACAGCAATGTTGGTCAGAGGGTTGTTGTCTTGTGTTAGCTGTGTAGAGGGTGGTAATAGGGTAACCTAGGGAGATTAAGATGGTGGTTGAGGAATATTATAAGCTTGTCTGAAGAGGTGGGTTTTCAGAGAACACTTGAAGACTTGAGGAAAGTCTTATTGGGGAGGGAGGGAATTCCACAAACTGGGTGCGTTGAAAAACAGGCAACCAATGTAGAGACTGACAGAGTGGCTCAGCAGAGGAAGAACGGTTTGCAAGGAACATCAATCTAGCTGCTGCGTGCAAAATAGATTGTAGGCGTTCGAGTGTGATATTGGGAAGACCAGTAAGGAGGGAATTACAATAGTCAATGCGGGAAATGTTTTTTTTAGATGTATGTAACATGATATAGAGTCAATGTGGGGAACCAATGAGAGTTGGGAGACAAGTATATTACACTCTACAGACTTCGGACGCTACACCTTCCAACATGACCTGGCCAATATACATGATCATATTACAATTTACTTGGCACGTGTGTACCCACCAGTAGATTAAAGTAATTTCTAGGTTAAACTAAACCCAATTCATTGAGGTACATTGTGAAAAGCATCTATACATAAATGAGTATTTGTTTTTCTAACTTACTGTTCCACAATTTCAGCTTTTGTAGAAACAATTTTCTTTTTATTAAAGCAGGAAGTGTTGTGTTGTATAGGATGAGAACAATAAAAATATAGCTGTCTCAATATGAAAGTGTTCTGCTTTTTGTGTGATTTTATAAGGAGATAAAGAAGATCTAAAAAAAAATCCAGAATGAGTTGCTGCTTATAAGCCAATTATTTTGTTGTTTTAAAATCTGTGAAAACGGATGTGGGCTGGATTTCCACAGAAATATGACTATGTGCAGTGAGCAAATCAGCAAAACATTCCTACACTCTTTTACATTAAAACATCTGAAAATATTTAGGCGTGGTTTATTCCCCTTTTATAGTCTCTATATTGCCAAAGATTACTTTGTCTATGTTCAAATGGATTTTATTGTTGACAATATGGAAACATTAGAGAGTAAAAATATC
Source organism: Mixophyes fleayi (assembly GCF_038048845.1). Classification (NCBI taxonomy): domain Eukaryota; kingdom Metazoa; phylum Chordata; class Amphibia; order Anura; family Limnodynastidae; genus Mixophyes; species Mixophyes fleayi. The sequence continues at coordinate 332,407,294 of NC_134405.1, read as the reverse complement.
TACATGTCTTCTATTCATCCAAAACATAAATAGTGGACACTTCCCAAAGATCCAAATGGATGTGGACTTAGCATTTCTTACACTGGCGTAAACAACTTCATTTTGCACTGTACCACCTTCCAAATTTTGTGCCCAACTAGGGCACCTGATATCACCTGGATCACCTAACACTTCCATGTAACAAAACCATGAAGGCTTGGGTTATTGAAAGTCCTGTTCTCTGCATTTTGGAAACAGTAAAGGTGGTTACATGCTACAGGTTTTTCATTCAGCAGTTATCATTCCAATCACAATAAATGACTGTTGTGTCCGATATCACATCAGTGTGTACGCTCCCACGATCATGTCTTATCTTGCCTAAGCACATCATATTGTTTGGTTTGATTTTATAAATTGTCTAAAACTCACAATTAATGATGGAGCGATGTTGGGAAAATGTGGAAGTGTGTGCTCACTCACAACCAGCAGTGTAGGCAGATATATGTAGACTGTACAGAGTTACGTCCTTTTCAGCAGATGGTTATGAGAGAAGAAGATCACAGATCTGAAGGTAAATCGTGTAGTCGTGTACGCATTATACGGCATGATCATTACAGCTGTCAGTCGTTAGTAAAATCGCTACAGAAATCGTTTCTGCAGTAATTTTCTGTAGTGTGTATCCAGCTTAAGGATCTAGCTGATAGGATCCTACTGTTCATCAGGGAGAGGGTTATGAAAACACTTTTTGAATGATCTGATTTGAAAGTTGTTTACATAGAAGAAACTGCCTGCAATTGACTTTACAAGGGGGGATTTGTAATAAGCGCTGCAATTGAATCAGCATAAATCTTTTCATCACAACACAATGAGGTTCTAGGCTTTGTTCAAGCCCCATACTGTACGGCCAACCAGAAGTTGTCGTGTTTCGTCCCGCCAGTTTTTGCCCTGCTGAGTCCCTGTATTGTATGCTGAAATTTGGCTATTGGCCTTTGACAGTTGGGGTCATAAAGTTTATATTATCTGAGATACAGAAGCGCAATAGTTAATGAGAAAATGCTACAATTCTAGGGTCAATTTTGAAAGCAGCCAATTAACCTACTAGTATGTTTTTGGAGTGTGAGAGGAAAACTCAGCACCCGGAGGAAACCCACGCAAACACGGAGAACATACAAACTCCACATAGATACGGCCATAGTCAGGAATCGAACTCATGACACCAGTGCTGTGAGACAGAAGTGCTAACCACTGAGCCACCGTGCTTAGTGGTCTTAGTCTATAACTAATAACACTGACATAGGATTATCACATTTGTGTGTTTATAAAACTTGTTTTTGCTAAGTATCAAATACAACATGTAGGAATTACATTGATAATTAACGTCAATAGAGAATGGCAACAATGTTATTTTGTTGATTTAAAGTATACAAATAACCATTGTGTCTGACACTGATTAGACATCTTCATCCATTATTGGTTATGAATTTTAGGTTTTGTACAGAGTCAACCTTTTTATACTTAGATATGTTAAAGTGGGATTAAATCGGAATACAAATATTTATATAGCTTGAAGTGCATCATATTGTCTTCACTTGGATTATGAGAAGTGCTTCCTCTGAAAATGATGCAGAATGTTCTGGCTTCACACTGTCATATTTCTTTGACAGTCCACCCCACATCTCAAATCACCAACTTGGAACAAGAAATAAACTACCTGTTTAGCAATATATGTTTCAGAAACGTTTGTTGTTTAAATCACCTGTACCTATTTACATACAGTATGATAAATTTGAAGAAATATACAGTTAGAACATAAGTCTTTTATTTTGTTTGCTTCTTGTACATTTGCCGCAATGTTACCGGTGTCTTTAATGGTCACAGACAATGTATAATGCCGAACAAAGCAATTTTTGGAACACCAGCAGGCCTTGAAATCCTACCCACGCTTACGCATACTCTTTCCTGTCCCAATCTCAACTCTGAGCCACACTTGCACCTCTTGTTACAGATGTGCCCTCTTCTAATTAGAATGTGGGGCCATCCATACCCTTTGTTTTCATATCTGCATTGATTTGGTCTACCTAGTTTATGTATGTCCTGTTATGAGCACTGTGGCGCCTTACAAATCAATAATAATAATAATGATAACTCATTGTGTGATTTAGAAAAGTGTCATCATACAACCTTCTAATTTAGACTTAGTGGTTGCTTTAGGTTAGGTTGTAAACCCTTTTCTGTACATTACCCAATTTTATTCCCATTGGGCGCTGTATATGGTGTGTAGAATTCTATGTTATGACTTTTAAATTGCATGTAACCATGGTGATGACTTTATTCATTGTCTTTGCGGTATTGGCAAGTTACAGTCTGTAGAGTTCAGGAACTTCCACATTACATTAGTAGAAGTATTACGTTACTGTACATCGTAGTTTAGGTTAGAAGAACACTCCGCAATTTTTTTAAATGTTTTTTTTTTTTTTTAAAGTGTAGCTTTATTGAACACCCAAAGGTGCTTTTTGTTACTTTCACATTTATGGGGGTATTCAATTGTTAGCGTTAACGGGGAAAAACAAGCGCTCAAAAAATCTTAGCGTTAATACTGTAATTACTCGTGAAATTTCAGCGGCGAGCTAAGATTCCGTGAGTAAACTACCGTATTAACGCTTTTCACGCGCAATATTACCGTATAAACGGTAATATTTTTTGAGCGCTCGTTTTTTCCCGTTAATGCTAACAATTGAATACCCCCCTTAGAGTTAATACCTTTAATGTTTCCTTCTTGCTACAATTTTCATGATTGTTCCTATCATTGTGTCGCATTCTTCTTTAGCATATGTTCCTGTATTATTATTAAATGTATCTTTGCTTTGCTTTGTCTTTTTTATTTGTGCAACACCACCCAATTTTAGTTGTGAACAAAAGATGATACTAATGAGCTGGTAATCTATTTCTGTTTCAGGGGCCAGTCTCTGGGGTCCGTACAAAGACCTCTGGCAGACCGTGGAAACCGCATTGTTGAAGAGACAGCCAGAAGCCGTCCATGTACTGGACATATTGTTAAAGAAGCATAAACCTGATTTCATCTCCTTGTTCAAAAATCCAGTATGTGTTTGTCAGTTTAGAATGACACTTGTATGTTGTTGTTGTTTTTTTTTGTTTAATATTTCAGTTGGTCTATTAATTCCTCTCTGTTGTTCTCACTGTTTTCTCACCAAGCAGTGATCTTCTGCTATTCAACTGAAGATGAATAAGATAGTAGAAATACATATTGTACTATTTTTATGTTTTATTATTTTACTAATGCAGCTATGGTAAAGGAAGGGGGGAGCTTTACATCCATTATAATGACAGTAACTATCACTAGAAATGTGACTAACATGCTAAAAATAGGACAAGTGTTCTATAGCACAGTCATATATTAGATATTTAGTTCAGAGCAAGTTAGATTACAGAATGATTACATCTTCAGTTCCAAAATGTAAAGAACACGCACCCCCTTGCTTCCCCTTCCCTGAGTGGTGACAGATTCTCATCTGCAACTTCTGGGGGCCTGATGATAACTTAGAGTCCAATTTGCAAGTAGGCCGCAGCAGAGCACAGTCCCGGCCCGGCCCCCCTCACCATGGTGGTTTTTTGGGGTCTGCTGGTCTATAAAATCAGAATATGTTTGGTGGGGACCAAAAATAAAAACAAGCGGAGAGGAACAGGGTAATGACATTGGCAGGAGGTGGGAGCCGACATACACTCTACTGCAGTCTGCTCCCAAATTGTGCTCCCCAATTTCATCACGGACAAAACAGTGCAGGGAAAGTGGCTTTCAGATGATGAGGAACCCTCACATTCCAAGTTAGAGGGAATTACTATTTTATGTTGGATCTAAAGGTAGAATTAACCTTAAATGAAAGTAAATGGCTAATGTCTCTGTCTGTCAGATGCATGCCATCATTGAGTGCAGAATTTTTTTTAAATGGCATTCGTGTGTGCGAATGAGTTTGGGTTATGGGTTATTTTCTGTCTGAGAGTTTGATGCTAGGGTAGTAGAAGCACATAGAAAAAAAAGAATTGATTGGGGAAAACCTAGAGTGTGTATTCATAAATAGGTGTAAAGCGTACAAAGGCGCAGTCATTAGTCTGAACTATTCACTACGCCGATTACTGAAACGAAGATCCCGTAACCCATTGTCACTCAGTTTGATTTGGTAATAATGAATGATTCAAAGAAAAGAAACGCTATTTTCTGAGATAGGAATATGATTCTTTATATGATCTCTTTATTATATGGTTTTTGCAGCCAAAGAGTGCCCAACAGCATGAAAAGATCCAGAAAGCCAGCACAGAGGGGATCGCCATTAAAGGCCAGCAAGGGACCCGGCTTCTCCCAGAGATGCTCATTAAAGAGGCCTTCATCCTCAGTGACCTGTTCAACATCGGAGAGGTGGCTGCGGTAGAACTTCTTCTCGCAGGTGCTTCTTGCTCATGTATAAACACAGTAGTAAGCGCTTTCTTTGGTAGTGAAATAGGTTGCTGCTTTCTTAAAAAACGTAGTATAATAGACAATAGGAGAGGAAGCGCAGGACAAATAATGTAGATGTTTTAAAAACAAAACACTGGACTAGTATGCAAAATTAATGTTTACAGTTCTTTCAGGAAAAAGTGCAGGGAGACAAAAGACCACTGGGGGCAGATAAAAACTTACCCTAACACTATCCCTAGATGTCAGAGTGGTCCACTTGTGAAGACAGGCTGTAGGTTCCAATGTGCTGTAAACTCCAATGGTGGACCGGAAACCGGAAGTGGATGGATTGCAGTTTGAGAAAAAAAGAAAGAAGATGAGGTGGAGTATTGCAATGGTATAACCCTACGCGTTTCATCCGCTGAACGGACTTTTTCAAGGACCACTCTGACATCTAGGGATAGTGTTAGGGTAAGTTTTTATCTGCCCCCAGTGGTCTTTTGCCTCCCTGCACTTTTTCCTGAAAGAGCTGTAAACATTACTTTTGCATACTAGTCCAGTGTTTTGTTTTTAAAACATCTACATTATTTGTCCTGCGCTTCCTCTCCCATTGTCTATTATGCTTCTTGTTCATGACCTTTTGGTTATAAAAATCTGTGTAATTGTAAGAAGTAAATAAGTTTATTTGTAGGGATGCACTGAATCCTAAAGGTTATTAGCACAGTATAGATTTGGCCTTGTATGCAAATTAAGTAAGGTTAGGCCCCTCCTGCTTAATTTTAATATGCAAATTAAGGTCCTGATTCCGTTAAGAATTTAGCAAGGTCTTTGTAGCTGTAGTATCATTAAAAGCTTCATTTTTATAGATGTCCTGTAATCAAACGTTTAATTCAATGTCCTTTGGTAACATGAACTCAACTTGTGAAGTAGTTTTGTGTGGCAGTCTGCCTTTTCCATGAAGGGAGTTATGAATAATGTCAACTTCGACAAATGTGTTCTGTTTATTGTTGTGTTGTTACCATGGCAACTAAAAAGAAGGTACCTGGAGACCAGGCAGCTGGAGTTTTAGGTAGAGTGCGGTACAGGATTTACCTGTACACATCTGCTGGGGCTCCAACCAATCAACACGTCACAGATGGGGCCTCTCAGCACACATCTTCTACCGTGGTGTTACTAGAGATGTTTAGCAAACTGTTCTTATCTACTTCCTGTGGGATCTTGAAGCCATGACCCAAGCGCTGTAAGGCAGCAGTGCTAACCGCTGTACCACTGTGTCTATGGCGAACCCACAGGAGAGAATGGACTGTAAGTGGATCTTGTGTTTACTGGTAAACCATCTATGTTTCAGGAGAACACCAGCAGCCACACTTTCCCGGTCTGACGCGAGGACTGGTCGCCGTTCTGTTATACTGGGATGGCAAGAGATGTATCGCCAACTCCTTATGTACCCTCATCCAATCACGAAGAGGAAAGACGTTTACAATGGATCTAAGGTACCGATCAGTTCACTTTATTGCTACGTATTGTATGGTAACATTCTGATTATTTTGAAGGGACGCTGACTTCAGAATTGTGCACAACTTAATGGGACATACCCCTTAGAAATACCCAGTTCTTAATTGTGCCTAGCACTGGGGAATGTATATTCTGGACACAGATTTCTCTTATCCCTCTGTGCAGTCTATGAGTAGACATAGGGAGGTGTCTGCCACCAGCTTTGGCTGCTCTTAGTCTTATTTTTGCACCGTTCCAGACTTACACGTACGTTGACGATAGGCCAGGCCCCCAAGCTATTATCACACTTCTCTTGATTGATTGTTGTAGAATTGCACCTAGTTTATATGATGGTGTTAATAAGTCAGCTTGCACTATTTAGTACAGTTCCATTGTTGGCATTCTCTTCCCTTATAAACCCTTTATTTGATTCACTTCTGATATTCTTTCACTCTCTATAAAGGATATTGTTCATTGGTAATTGGAGACCCCAGATCTGTATCAGAAGACAACTTTCCCATCCGTTCCTTGTGCCACATAATGAAAATGTTCTTACAGCCGGGACATGGAAAATTGTCTTCCAAGTTACACATTCAGTGTGATCTCTTGTTGTTCACAGCCCAGAGGTGGTGTCCATGACGACCAGGTTCACCGACATTCTGATGGAGAGCGGACTGACACAGAAAATCCTCACCTTGGTCTCTCAGATTGATGTGAACAATGAATTTGATAAGCTACAGAAAGAGAGGGGACTGGGCAACGAGAAGCATCGCAAAGAGGCAAGAGAACTGGAAAACCAAATGGGGTCATTGTTGATTTTTAAAGGGATGATGTACTATCTTAAAGCTGGCCACGCAGGCTGCAGTATAGGCAAAAATAGCTATTAGTTGGCCCAATATTACCGTATGTTTGGTCTCAAAGCGCGTCTGCTCAGATCATGACCATTAATGGTCTGTGGGTGCACTTAGAGTTTCAACTGATATGTTCCGTAAGAGAGCGAGCCACTTGGCCTGAGTACTCTATAACTGGATCTCGTTCTGTTTCGCCATCCGTGAGGGTTGTCAAGTTTCAAGCATTTAACAAAATATAATTTTGTCAGATATAAGTTAATAATTTTAGCATATTGCAGCTACTCACAGTGCTTTAATTTGTCAGGTTTCGGATCTCGTAAAGGAATGTCGGCAGTCACTTGCAGAAAGCCTCTTCTCCTGGGCCTGCCAGTCCCCGCTGAACAAAGACAATACCTTGCTTCTGATTGGATACCTGGAAAAGGTCACCGTGGAAGCCGATGGCACATTGGACAGCGTTAACCTGTACCTCCTTATGGCTGTTCTCTACTGCTTTGATGTTGGGTTTTTGGAGCATGGGACAGAAGACAGAGATGGTAGGAAAACTCATTGCAGTCTGGTACTTTAAGTATAGCATTACATAAGCCCGCCACCCACTTCTAATTGTATCCTCTCACTTCCTAAATCCCAGAACTAATGCAGCAGACCCCTCTTCTCACTGAGAGACAGTACGTCGCAGCCATCCATCTCCGACTACTGGACCCCCAGCCATGGAAGTTAGCAGGTTTACAGGCCACAGTGCGACTGGCGTGGGCGCTCGCCCTAAGGGGTGTATCTCAGTTATCAGAAGTCACAGGTATGAATCCATTATGGGCTGACATACTTGTATGTTGCTTTATTGTATCGCAGAAAATGGAATCAAAACACATAAATGCAGAATCTAGAATAATTTTCTGATGACTTTCGGAAAATGTGACCCTACATTTAGAATGTAAGTTTAGAATGCAAATTGTTTTACATATGATAGCTGCTGCTCGATGCTGAAATATATATAGTTATATATGTATCTGTCAATTTTTGAGGAGCCAATCAAATCGGAAGGTGTTAGAAGTAGCCTGTGATCAAATGGAGCTTATGCCCTCTAATACAGCATTTGCCAAATCCAATCCTCAGGGACCCTTAACAGTGCATGTTTTCCATATCTCTTTGCTGGAGCACAGGTGTATTCATTACTAACTGACACATTTTGAAAGATCCACAGGTGGTCCTCACTGGTGACCTGGAAAACCTGCACTGTTAGGGGTCCCTGAGAACTGGGGTTGGGGAAACATTGTTCTAATGCATGTTATATTTCTAATTTTAAATGGCAACTATTCCTAACAATGCAGGTTGTTCCCATACCTTGAAAGATACTGAAATTGATATTTAAATGGTGCACATCTGAGGGCAGTCTTGTGTATCTGTCAATAGACTTATTGTATCTGCACACAGAAGCAAACATCCGATTGGTTGGTATCAGTTACAGTACATTAGTGCACTGTATTAAGTAAACACTAGTGTGTTCGACAACTGTTTGAGTTCCTGACCTTATTTAGCCTTCATCTCCCTCTTTTCGGTGTATTCCCAGTTTAACCTGTAGCCAATGAGAACATTGAAATATTCACAGCAGCACGTAATATTTCAGGAGATGAGTGGGAGTCAGTGACCTGTCCTTTAATGTTGTTGTGTAAGTGAGGATGGGGCTGTATGTGTAACAGTGATGGGCAGTGACATGATGTGAGGAGGGCAATGGAGATAGCAGGAAGCCACAGGCTGAGAGTTATATAGTGGAAGGAGTAGGGTCCCCCAGCAGCACAGAGTATATCAGGAGATGAGTGATGTGTTAGTGAGGAGAGGGCTGCATGTAACAGGGACAGTGACATGAAGTGAGGAGGGGAATGGAGGCAGCAGGGAGCCACAGACTGAGAGTTATATAGTGGAAGGAGTAGGGTCCCCCAGCAGCACAGAGTATATCAGGAGATGAGTGATGTGTTAGTGAGGACAGGGCTGCATGTGACAGGGGCAGTGACATGAAGTGAGGAGGGAATGGAGGCAGCAGGGAGCCACAGACTGAGAGTTATATAGTGGAAGGAGCAGGGTCCCCCAGCAGCACAGAGTATATCAGGAGATGAGTGATGTGTTCGTGAGGACAGGGCTGCATGTGACAGGGGCAGTGACATGATGTGAGTAGGGGAATGGAGGCAGCAGGAAGTCACAGACTGAGAGTTATATAGTGGAAGGAGCAGGCTCCCCCAAAAACATATACTACTGAAGAGAAGTTCTTTTGAATTGTATTCTTAAATGCACCTTTATATTAAATAAAGTTCACTGCTTGGTTTTTTCCTCCTCCTTTAATGTCCCTCACTGTGTTCTGAAAGTGGATTCTATTGTCCCACAGCACTGGCAGAGTTCACTGAGGCAGATGAAGCAATAGCAGAGGCAGCCATTGGGAACAATGCTTTCCTGTTCCTCACCGACGCTGTGTTGGGCTCCGAGGTCTTCTCCCAGGAGGAATTCTTCATCCGCAGGATACACACACTCATCACAGATTTTCTAACTCGAATGCCCATGAAAGTAGGTTGTGGTGCGATTCTTGACCTTTATAGTATTCCCTGATCTTGTTTGTTTCTTCCCATGTCTGTCTCGGCTGATATCTTTGAATCCTGCTCACTTTACCTGTCATATGTTCAATATCTTACCGATTGTGATCGATATTTAAACACAAGGACCCCTGGTGACTGTATGCTCTCCTTGCAGGTTAAACAACTAAGAAATCGAGCAGAAGAGGACGCCCGCTTAATCCACATGAGCATGCAGATGGGCAGCGAGTCCCCCACGACACTACGGAGAGATCTAGAACATGTTATGTTATTGGTAAGAAGAGATCCCATATACTTCTATTAATTATCACTATAAACCAGAAGCCCTGGCCTGTTCTAAGTACAAAATGTATCGCACACAATGTGGATTTACAACTTGGAATGACAGAGAATGGTACATTGAGCTCTGTCACCTTCTCTTGAGTATGACAAGAACTCTATATATGCAAACCATTGCACTTATTCAGTGCTCACTGCCATATTTCTTAGAAATACACATTTATAGATTATCATGGCATCTCTTACAAAGTAGAGCTGTAATCACTATAAAATACCCCATGTCACACTGAAATATATATAAATAGATGCCCCAAAAATGGAGTTTTAATACGTTTGTTTGTTTTTTGCTGTGTACAACTGTATGGAGATATCTTGGGTTGATTCGTAATCTGTTTGTCTTCTGTAAACCTGGCAGATCAGCGAGCTGTACAAGAAGGATCCCTTCCATCTAGAACTGGCCCTGGAATACTGGTGTCCGACTGAACCGCTCCAGAACACCACCTTGATGGGTTCCTATCTTGGGGTTGCTCACCAGAGGCCTCCTCAGCGCCAGGTATGATGAGCAGTAAAATCCATGTGAAACATGGAAGCGACGCCAATCAATGGAAGTCGCTGTTAATTGGTTAGAAGAATAAAACCCATAAAGGCTCATGTCTCTGAGGACGTGCCATTGCAGGCACACAACAAGTACGTTCTCCTGCTTACCCATTCTTATCCTTGGTCCTGTCTTGCTGCCGGCACTGATGTAGATACTATTTCAGCATCAGCAGACTGGCAGCGGCTTGCTGTACCCAGCATGAGTACATTCACTTATCTTGGTACATTCCATATTGCTTTTGGGCGGCGGAGGAGCCGCTGTAGCGTCCTACACAGCAAACCTGGGACAAGTCACCAGGTGGAGACGAGGATCAGCAGATGGGTACATTAAACTGTATTGTAGGTTGAACCAATGTTCATGAAACAGAGACCATCCATTTAGTGCACTGCGCCCCGCACAACGTTTCCAGGCTACATTGTCCGGTGTCATCCGTAGGGTCATTTTTTGGGCTGAACCAGTATTTATGTGATTTTAGGCAACTGCTTTAATATGAACCACTAATATCTTGGAGTTTATTCAATGGAAAGGCTGTATTAGGAATATTGGTTCAAGTCACATTATGGCTGTGTCTTGTCATTCAAGTGACCAATTCTACTCAGGATTAATATGTCTCTGCCACTTCTTCACCCAGTGTGCACAGCTCCATTGATATGCCCTGCTGGGGAAACCTTCATTGTGACACCCTGCAACAGGAGGGTGAACAGCCCAACATGTGAGTGCAACCTAGACAGGTCAGGACGTCCGCCTCTAGGCCAGGAAGGGGCAGCTGTGGATCGCTCTTGTTATACTGCACGGCTCCACCGAGTGAGACCGTCCGTATTTAATGACAGTCGCACACTAAACACTTTACATTTAGCATGTGGCTTTCATTAATCGATACTGCAGGACTGTGCAGAAGTCTCCCACCCCACACTTTTATAAAGGGTGAAGGGAGTAGTCCAACCTGGTCAGAATAGAGTGTACTCACGCGCTCTACTGTCTAGTCCAGTGTGGGCTAACCTGTGACACTCCAGGCGTTGTGAAACTACAAGTCCCAGCATACCCTTCCTGCAGTAAACTGCTATATATTGGCGAAGCATGCTGGGACTTGTAGTTTCACAACACCTGGAGTGTCACAGGTTAGCTCACACTGGTCTAGTCAAAGATCAATACTTCCAACTTAAGCCTGCACAATGGTTGGTGATCTTTCTTTAAATAAAACTTCTCTGTATATAATGTATGCACCTATTAATTAATATAAGTGGGAAGAGCCCTGTTCTCATTCTTCCTATTTGGGGGACAGGGCTGTACCCTGGGGCATAGAGGGTGCAAGTTAAACACCCCCTGCAGTATCTGTGTATGTATATCGGTGCCTTCCTTTTCTTTCACCTTCCATATAATATCTGTCTGGTAACGGCTGGTTCACGTTGCAGGTCCTGCTGTCCAAGTTTGTGAGACAGATGAGCGACCTGTTGCCGGCCACTCTTTACATCCCTTATCTGAAGATGCTGCGGGGCCTGGCCAGCGGGCCTCAGTGTGCCCATTACTGCTTCAGCTTCCTCAAAGCCAACGGCAGTGGCCATGGTGAGTCCTGACGGCAGCTTTTATTATCATCGCCTCTGAGTTAGCCGATTTACTCCTGTGCAGTAATATGTGAAAGCTCCTTTTACCTTTAAAAATGCAAAATGTACTTTGATAAATAAAGTTTTGTTCGGTATGTGTGTTATTCCTCCTCCGCTTGAGCTACAACGGCTGCATTTAAACAGACGCTGCTGTCCGGGGTCAAATAAAGCCGTGGGTACCATTTGCTGCATGGTGAGGGGTGCTGGGGTTAAAGAGAGCAGGTGTCCCCTGAAATAGGAATTCCTTTCATTATCATCACCATTTATTTATCTAGCGCCACTGATTCCGCAGCGCTGTACAGAAAACTCACTCACATCAGTCACTGCCCCCTTGGGGCTTACAGTCTAATTCCATAACACACACAGACTAGGGTCTATTTGTTAGCAGCCAATTAACCTACTAGTATGTTTTTGGAGTGTGGGAGGAAACCGGAGCACCCGGAGGAAACCCACGCAAACACGGGGAGAACATACAAACTCCTCACAGATAAAGCCATGGTCGGGAATTGAACTCATGACCGCAGTGCTGTGAGGCAGAAGTGCTAACCACTGAGCCACCGTGCTAAAGTTATTAAGAATATTAAAGCTAATTCTTTACTCTGGTGTAATATGAACAGCCTTGTATCTACATTGACAGGATCAGATGCTTTTTGAAGTACCTGAATAATCCTAACTTTTTAATTTGATCTCAGCAGAGAATTTACAGGCGGCCGGAGGCAGCCCCGTTTCCTGGGAACACTTCTTCCACTCGCTAATGCTGTACAATGAACAGTTACGGAGGGACTTGCCAAGTACCGACAGCATCCACCATCGTCACCCGCCTCTCAGGGGCATCACCCAGCGTGAGATGGATGGGCTGATCGCCTACCTGCAGCTCACGTCAACCGTCATTGAATGGGTAGGAGGATGTCTTGGTTTTATTTGTCTTGATGATACGTGTGGGTGATCAGGACGGTTAGAGACACAACTTTTCCCCAAGCTTTAATATTGAATGTTATGCATTTTGTGTAATGGTGAATACTTGTATTGCTGTTAATATATCCTACGTATGCCATTAGCCAGGGGACAAGATGTTTAAGCCATTTTTTTTGTGTGAATTGGCACCTGATATTCGCGTAATTCTTTCCTGGATAGGTGTAGTTTAATAATAGCCCCAGGGAGTATATGAACTTCCGTGTGAAATCATCACTGGGATTTTTAATTCTTTGGGGCATATTCAATTGATGGCAGGATCGCCGAAAATCCCGCGCTCAAAAAATATTACCGTTAATACGGTAATCCTGCGTGGGAAAACCGTTAATACGGTAATTTACTCGCTGGATTTCAGAGCTGAAATCCAGCGAGATATTACCGTATTAACGGTAATATTTTTTTGAGTGCGGGATTTTCGGCGATCCCGCCGTCAATTGAATATGCCCCAATGTGTTTAATTAAATTGTATACACTCTGAAGGGCTCATCACATAGTGCATGATGGGATTTAGCGTGATTTGTTTTCGGAACAGTCAGCGGAGACACACGGAGTAGTTGCGCAGAAAAATGAGCTGATATCACTTACCATAATAATCGGCAATCTGTGTAGCCGGACAGTGAAACTCCCCCATAATGTTGTATTTTCAAGTAATGACATAATGCAGAATTGTCCTGCCTACACGTGCCCCACAATTGTCGAGCACACCGCCATAGCTAAAGAGTAGATTCTTGGTATCCACTGCAGCAGGCATGTGGTCTGTACATGGAATTTGTGTGCATTAAGACACCTATTATCTATAGGATGGGAGAGCTGCAGTGTATTGTTTTACTGCTTATATTGGGTATTATTTTCTGAACAAAGCAATAATGTGACTCTTTTTATGTGTAGTGTTGGGCGACCGCTCCACTGTTTACCCTCTACTGGGTTTCCATAATAGGACGATAGTATGAGCAATGAAAAGTTTGGTACCTGGATTTCTCTCTGTCTGTTTCACCGCAATCTGCATTGATTATTTATTCGTGCTTTTGACCAGAGTGAGAGCGCCCGTCTGGCTCTTTTTGAACATGCCCAGTGGACGCCGGTGGTTGTGATGCTGGGGTTGCTGCAGTGTAATATCCCTCCTCTCCTGAAGGCGGAGCTGCTGAGAGCGTTGTCTGCGTTTGGGAAATCTCCGGAGATAGCTGCTTCTCTCTGGCAATCCTTGGAGTATACTCAGGTACGTGAGAAAAGCTAAACAATAAGCCCTTATATCTGGGCTTTATGCCACTTTGGTAGGAATTCTTTATGCTGTTTTTGTTTTTTATATTATTTGTTTTTTTATGCTGGGGCAGCACAGTGGCCTAGTGGTTAGCACTGGGGTCATGAGTTCGATTCCCGACCTTGGCCTGTGTGGAGTTTGTATGTTCTCCCTGTGTTTGCGTGGGTTTCCTCCCACACTCCAAAAACATACTGGTAGGTTAATTGGCTGCTATCAAAATTGACCCTAGTCTCTGTCTGTCTGTGTCTCCCTCTCTGTCAGTGTGTGAGTGTGTGTCTATATTAGGGAATTTAGACTGAAAGCCCCAATGGAGCAGGGACTGATGTGAGTGAGTTCTCTGTACAGCGCTGCGGAACTAGTGGCGCTATATAAATAAATGATGTTTTTGTTTTTAAATTGTAAAATTTTTAAAGTAGAACTGATTGTTTTTGGCAATAACTTATCAAATGGTTCCTCAGATTTTGCAAACTGTGAGAACTCCTGGAAGACGGGCAGTAGGAATTGAGGTAATTACATGTTATCTTCTATCAGTTTGGATAGGATTTTCCAACAATAATGCTTAGCGACGCTCTTGAGTGCCAATATTAAGGGGCCATTAATCATAATAAGTATCCACCAGCCCCCCCTCCCCGCCAGTTTTACAGGACTATAATGAGGCTCTGCCAGGCAAACATTTTAAACAGGAGCAATCGTAGGGTGGTTGGCTGGAACGTCGTCCTCTCTTCTGGTTCGTTTTGGGGATTGACATCCACACATAGGACTTGTTAAAGTGCCATTTGTTTCAGTTATCAATAAGGTCGCTCTTTGTTAATAGACTTGGCAGAAAGAAGTCAGATTTCCTTCTCCCACCGTTTCCCAAAGCATATAATTTTGTGGAATTTATTTGTCAAGCTACTCATTTTTATTCCATATTATTGTGGTGTCTTTGTTTAGGTGGAACTGAATGAAATTGAGTCCAGGTGTGAGGAGTACCCGCTCACCCGAGCTTTCTGCCATCTCATTGGCACCTTGGTGCAGAGCTCGTTTCCGTCCAACCTTGGAGCGGGATTAAGAGCCCCCGGCTTTGAGCCGTACCTCCAGTATCTCCGCGATGCCGTGTTTCTTCAGTTCCGCACCAGAGCGTACAGGAGACCTGCAGAAAAGGTGAATGTTTAAATGAAATTGTGATCCCGCTCTGGTGTATCCCCCGCCCAGCTTTATGTCTGTGCACCAAATCTTAGATGATAAAATGATGAAACATGAAACTAGCAGTGATACATTATTGGCCTTTCGATGGCAAAGACAATAGTGGGAGAGGTAAAACTGTTTATTCTATGGTTCCACTTACCACCTCTACATAATGGATGTAGCCATTGTAATGAGCTTAACTAATGTCCTTGAGAATGCCGTCGATTGTTTGATGATGTTATTGCTGGCTGCTAGTGAATTAATGACCGCATTCACAGTCACACGATAGCTGCCGTTACTCTATAAAGCTTTTATAATGGGGATGCTTACTGTTATCTGGATGCGCTAGTGTGGCAGCACTGGGTATACATTTTGGTGTCTATTTTGGCTGTATAACTGGGTAGATGATGCTCGTTATTTTTGCTGTATTGCTCAATATACAATTCAGGCTATATTTGGCATAATACTTACAATCTCTCTGTTGGTGCTCTTTGTGCTCTGCAGATTTTTCCTTATAACATTGACCCTTGCTTTCTGAAAAATTAGTCCTGCCCTGACTCTACATATATTACAGATGATCTCTGGACAGCAATGTGCAATATAGTGCTGTTGATTGCCTTCCATTAACATTCTGATACTAATGTATATAAAATAAAAGTCCAAAAAAGTTAAATGACAAAGTAAAAAATGTCACTTACCTTATATGACCTTCAACGGATCCGGTAGGGGTCCCCAGTGTCTGACCCCTGCGGATACTGCAAACAATTACTTTAGTTTAATATTGGATCTCCACCAAATACTAAACTAGTTTCTCAGCAGAAAGCTCTTCCCTGCTGGATCTCAATTCCTCAATCCCCAGTGTGCTTTGTATTTTTTTTTAATTATTATTATTTTATTAAATGGTATTATGATTGTTCCTCGCAGTGGGAGGTGGCGGAGGCTGTGCTTGATGTCTTTTACAAACTCCTGAGAGATTACGAGCCACAACCAGAAGACTTTGTGGACCAGATTGTGGAGATGCAAGGCAAGTCTGTTCCCTTCTCCATCTTAAAACCAGCGGGTACTCCTATAGCCATACTGTGCAAGACCTCTTCAATAATATACAATGCAACATCACATCTACAAAGATCACTGGCAGGAATGTCGCTCCATGCTTGCGTATAAAGCTGACAATTTGTACATTTCTCTCTCTTTCAGGGGAAGAGAAGGCTGCGTACAAACCTCCCGGTTTCAGTCTGATGCATCATCTACTTAATGAGTCCCCAATGTTGGAGCTGTGTCTCAGCCTGCTGGAAGAGGGAGTCATCCAACTGGACACCTATGCCCCATTTCCTGGTAATGCCTACAGCACCTTCTGATACAGAGACAAGACTTTTCACGGGATACTTGGCTTCCATGTGCTGTTACACAAGTCTAGCATGGTCTTAGACTGCGGAGGAGCCTTAGAGCCCTACGGCGGGTGTCAGGTACAGCAAGTATAGTCATAGGGGCATATTCAATTAGCTTTCCGGTCCGCGGGATCGCGCCGGAACGGGCCGCGTAGTCAATACACGGTACCGCAATAACGTGGATTTTCGTTAATGCGGTACCGTATTAACGGCAATGGTGCGCAGCATTCGCGGTAAAGAGCGTTACCGTGAACCGGAACCCTAATTGAATATGCCCCATAGAGTTGTGTCTGGAGTTAGCGACGCAACAAGCTGGCGGAAGTCTAGACTGAAACAATGACCGAAAACCAAATCTACTTAAAAGGTAACAGGTCAGTAGGCTTAGTAGTTAAGCAGCTAATAGACACCAAGTGTAATTAGATGCAATGAAAGCTGAAAAGTCTAGGTTTAGGGATAGGGTCCCTAAGTATCCAAGGCATTCTACTTTTCTGGGGTGCCAAGGAAGAAGAGGCCAGGAACGACCATCAAGCTTTGCATGCGCAGGACGGTACATGATGTCTTCCCGACAACAATGGCCATACTGCCAGCACCTGCAATGTCACTGGGCTTCCTGTTAACAGAACGCCCAAACCTGTGCCAGTTCACAAGCTCCAGTGCGTAGCAGACAGGGTCTCCTCCGTGACCCTGATTCTGATCTGCTTCATCTTACTTCCCGTTGGGCATAAGACGTTCAGTTATCAGTCTGTGTCCTTCAGTTGGTCAAATAAGACATTTGCCATGTCTCCGACAGGTTATATGTTCTCTGTTTAGGAAAATCACAGCACGACTTCTTGTGTCCCTGCCATTGCAGTTTGATTATTTAAGGTTGAGTTAAAGGGCTGTGCACATCGGTATATCCATACATGCACGTTTCCATTGTAGACTATGGCTGTTGTAACATTTTAATGCTGTGACTGCTGGATCTGTTCCACATGAAAGCACTGAGTATGGCGTTGTGTTTCCCAGGTAAAAAGCACCTGGAGAAGGCGGTGGTGTGGTGCTTCATGCTCCTGAATCTGACGTTCCAGAAGGAGAATCGTTTCATGGACTTACTACGGCAAAGCCACCTGTCTCTGATTGTCACCCCGCTGGAACAGCTGCTGCAGGGCATCAATCCGCGATCCAAGAAGGCAGATCACGTGGTGAATATCGCAAGGTGGGACAAAGCTCTACTATGGCGTAATATGTCATAGCAAGACTCATCCTTCACTCATGGTCTCCTATGTCCTCACACCAGGCCAAATAACATCTGCACATTTCACCCTGTAGATCTTGGTAATGACAAGGGACTTTATAGGATATAGGCTGTATTAGGGAGACAGTTTTCCAAGACGTTTAAGATACATTACATAAGTGCAGTGACATGAAACCAGTTAACAATGGCCTCCCCCTTCCTACTTTCCTTTTCTCCGATCACCTAAAACACGAACCGTTGCGTTTGTTCAGATGTCGGCGTCTGCCAGTCAAACATTGAACTGTGCGGACCTTTACACATTAGTCCTTGCGCCTAGTAATAAGGCGAGTACGAGGGCGATGTGGGAGGTTGGGGGCTTTGTCAAGATTTTTCATATATATGAGGGACGATTCAATTCTAAGCAAAGTGCCGCCACAGCCTTGTGTGCGGAGAATCCGTGACAATGTCCGTCCTGAAATCGCTGCTCATAGAGGTGCGAGCAAAAATGAGCGGCGACTTCTCTACGGTATTAACCAGAAGCGTGCGCACGAGCATATCGCGCAAGCTCCAGCGGCACTTTGCGTTTAATTTAACTCCTCCCCCCCCACCATAGTCTTTATAATGTATTTATATATACATTTCATCTGTCTCAGGGCTGCACTGGGACTTATCACCAATTCTTAACACTTTGGAGACAATTTTAAACAGACATGGCTGTTGTATTAAACACCAGATCCTGTTACTCCCTATGTTTGTAAAAAGCAGTGTAATAGGAAGGTGTGATAACATTTTAAAGCACTTTAAAAAATAAATAAATAACAACAACAACAAATAAAAAGAACCTTTACGTAGTGAAGTTTGTTTGCTCGATCTCCAGGTATCTTTATCACGGCGGCAGCAACCCGGATCTGGCATTCGAAAGCGCAAAGATCTTGTGCAGCATTTCCTGTAATGCCAACATCCAAGCGAAGCTCGTGGGAGACTTTACCCAGGACCCGGTAAATGAAATAATTTAGGAATGAGCTTGGTTAGTCCGTTCTGTGTGTGTTTTCAGGGTAGTATGAAGTATATCTGAGCTTCTATAAGTAGTGGTTAGTAATAATCCTGTTCTGCTTGTTATACTGAAGCTGCTGTGAGGATTAGAGAAGAGACAGAACATAGTTACACAGTATAAGAGAAGAGTAAGTTCAGCCACGGTCTTTGCACCTATTTGTCCCGCTGGCCAAAATATTGTCATCTTAACGCTTCAATGTAATTTGAATGCATGAACATGACTTCATACAGAGGTATGTTAGATATACATTTCTCCTTCAGTGGAAGGCAGGAACGGAGATGTTGCTCTGTTTCACCTCCAGGACGGTGTAAAAAGAGGAACTGACCCTCCGCCCCATAACACCCCTCTATCCCGGTGATCCTAAGGTCTCCTTCCAGTACCCAATGCTCAGTGGGCATAACGTCCTCTACCCTTATAGTTTTTTTGTATGTACTTTTGTGACGCTATTTAACATCCAAGAGCATCGTAAGCCATTCCCTCAAGCAGAGTGTTATTTTGCCCTCTCCCTTCTCCTTCTGTCGCTGGACTTCTTCTTTACAAATCCTAGCAGAGTTTGCTGTGCTATCAGGACTCTTGAAGCCATTATTCTTAAGCAGAAGTGTCTTGCTGTTCCTGTTATTAAGACCATGCTGTGGGCAATGAAGCCCTGTTTTTGCTGTGTCTATCATAGTTGAAACACAGGTCACCATTTTATGAAAGGGATTTAACAATAACTGTGCTAATAGTAGATTGTTCCTATTACTTTATATAAGAACAATCTTTCAGTTGTATTGAAGATTGTTGCTATCTCAAACTACTTGCAGTTTGCTGTAATTTAAAGGTTTTAAGGCTCTCATTGGCTAAGAGTCAGCTCTAACCATATCAAGCCAGCTTTCACGCAAACATCCCAGGATAAAATGAAAATAATATGGGCCCACATATTAGTTAAACATAAGTGGAATAAAAGGTTCTTTGTTCCGCAGAATGTAAGTCAGAAGCTGATGGCCGGGTTTGTGGAGTGTTTGGACAGTGAGGACTCTGAGGAGGTTGTGAACCCCAGCGAAGGTGAGAACGTTTCCTGTGCTTAGGTTTGTCCTCTCCCTGGAAAGGAAAATCTTGTTGTGTGTATTTATATGATGATGTTCAGAAATGTGCCTATATATTTGGCATGCTACGCTTCCAAGGAGTCTGAGAGTCACCCAGAGGTGTAAAACAAGTGTCCTGGATTACACAAACCGTGTTGGAAGAAAAATATGGATTTTAGGATTGATTTTAATTTACACAGTAACATAGTTGATGAAATTGAAAAAAGACACCAGTCCTTCAAATTCAACCTATTTTGGATCTCCTGCGATCCCTCTCTTATAGTAGAATTTGATGAACAATCTGCTAATCTGTTTCAATTTTGAAAATCCCTCCTGACCCAATTTTGCAGTCCTATTTCTACCTGGATCCGCTACTATCCTTCCTTTTAATTAACGGTCGTAACCCTGGATATCCTTTTTCGCTAACAAATTTTCAAACCCTTTCTTGAACATATCCATTAAATCTGCCAACACAACCTTGCCTGGCGTTGCACATATTGCAATTGGTAGCAAATTTAGCCTAAAACTATATAATATTTTCCACACATATGGCACCTATTTTGCTGAGTTTAGCTACTATATTATATTTTGGAGAACCTGCAAGCCTCCGTTATCACGTGCTCCAAAGGGCAAGAGGCTGTGTTTTACCTTTATTATAATTGTCAGCTCTAACGAGCTAAGCTGAATTGCTTTCGCGTGTTGGGGGGCTAGTGTTTTCCATTTCTCCTCAACGTGTCGCCATGTCCGTGATGAGCTCTTATGAACAATGCACATTGCTATTTGGTAAGAGCAATGTTTAAGTGTTCTCTTACTGAATTTCCCATTGACTGAGTTTCCCATTATATGATTCCAATCCATGGAATATTTATAAAACACATTCTCCGTAACACAACAGATTTCTGGGTCCCTGTGCGTGGATTAATATATAAATTTCAGATGATTTGTCCACTGTATATTTTTTGTTTATTTCATATATATGTTTCATGTCTTTTAGAAACCGAAGAAGATGAAAAAAAACAGGCCACAGTTCACCACAAGACCAAAATCCATATCCTTAACCTCCTGATCACCTCCCTTGAAATGAAACCCCCAAACCTGGCTTTATACCTCCTGGGCTTCGAAGTGAAGAAACCAGTTAGTACAACAAACCTGCAGGACTCAGGTACAGTGGATTGTGTAGCGTACAGATGTTCCACGTCTTTCCACCTCTGTAACAGATGCCTTTTCTACTGCTGGAGAGTTTTCAATTTCACCACTGCTGACACCTCTTGCGTGGAAGCTACACATTGGGTGGCTGTGAAAGCCATCCAATCAGTGTTTTCAACGTGCAAGGTGTCAGTAGCTATGAAACTCAGAATTCTCCTAAAACTGAATTGCCATTATTATTTTTAGGAGTTTTGGGCTGCCCACGGACCTGTCTTCATTCCATATTGGATATCCTAAAGAAAGGGACTGATGGTAGAACGGGGCCTGTTGCAGTCTGGGAGTCGCCTCACCTTGCTGAACTGTGCTATCAGGTAGGACACATTGTGGAAATGAACTTGTGACATCTGTGAGGGAAAGCTAAGAGTATACTTTATGAGCAGAGTTTAATCATTTGTTAGCATCAAACAAGCATTGTATCCTGGTATGTCATCGTCTAGTGTTCTTGTTCAGACTTTAGTCTGATCTGAAGCCATTTATTGTTTCCTTTTCCAGATGTTGTATGCAATTCTGCTGCTATTGGAACTGTTATACCTTGTCTCAATAGGTGATCCACCAGCTGTGTGCCTACGGAGACACATCCGGCCCAACTATGCGATACCTCCGTACTAGCCAGGATTTCCTGGTCACCCAACTCCAGCACCTGCCCTTCTCTATGAAAGGTAACGCAGTGACAATCTAGCATTCGAGGAAATCCACCATTCAGCAGTAATTCTTCTTACCGCAGCTCGTAATATGCTGTTCTGACTTTCTGGACCTTGATCTAACCAGTTTGTCCAATAGTGTATAATCAGCATTGTTGAAATATAGGCCAAGTCATTAACAAGTACCCCAACATAGAACAACTTTACATCCGCCCATTATGTCTTCTGTGTTCTGAAAATAGAACAGAGCGGAGATGGAAGCTGACATAAGGATCACTGCTGTCTATTAGGGAACAGAATGAGCGTGTCTTCCTTATAAATCTGGTTACAGAACGTTAACAAGGACAAGCAGTGAAAGTAAAGCTTGCTCTACTTTCCCCGGCCATGTTCCATCATACATTTTTTTGTTTTAGAAAACCCGTTGCTCCTTTTTGTTTTTTCTGTATTGAGCACTGAACTCTCCGTGAGCATCCGTTACTTCTGACTCTGTTTTTGTTTTTTTTATATTATTATTATTTTTATACCTATGTTAAATTTATGGACCATCTTGCAAAATCCCCAGATGGCACAGAAATATCGAGTCTGAATTTTGCAGTTGGACACTGTCGAGGATGTAGAAGCCTTTAGTTATCAGGCTGTGTAGGGTGTTGCACAATGTAGAATAACAAGGTAGTTTCTTTTGTGCTTTCAGAACATGAAATTTCTGCCTTAAATCAGATGTCCTGGCTGATGAAGACGTCTTCCATTGAACTGCGCATCACCTCTTTAAACCGCCAGCGGTCCCATACGCAGAGGCTGCTCAACCTTCTACTGGACGACATGCCTGTGCGGCCGTACGCAGGTGAGAGTGGGGTGTTAATAAAGACGTGTCTGGTTGTTACATGTTCCAGGGGTCCTGCATAGTTCTTTGTTTAATGTATGTTATTAACCTGACGTTGGTTGACTCACTGTTCGAGAGCTTGCCTAGCTAGGGTTTTACTTTTTAGTAATGGTTTTTTCTTATAATAAAATTATGCTCTCAATGTGTTCTATTAAGTGCTTCATTGTCAGTGGAGATTTCTACCACAGAGTTATTTTCTCAGAACTATAGTGGTGTCTGCTTCTGGTCTATCTGATGGAAATATTTGAAATGTAATCAATGCTCTAAGAAGGATATGACCCACAGATATTTTGGATGACTTTGGCAGGAAAGCATATCTCTTTAAATGGTGTTTGCCCATTGTTTGAATCGCCCAATTATTGCAAAGTATGCCAAGTACGTGAGACACCCCGAGCCATTCCTTAAGAACTATGTAGCTTTAAGCTTCAGTGATCCACGAAAGCCCAGCTCCGCCCACTCAACAGCTTTCAGCAAAGGAATGGGACAGACCGTGAAACACTGCAGTTGTTTCTTGCATGTTACATAGCTAAGTAACGCTGCCAATGTACAGCAATGGCTTTACTTGATCTTGATTTAGTCAAATATCCTTTGTGTACATATAGCAGATGGAGAATCTGGAATGGAGGATGAGAGCCGGAGCCTCAACGTATTTCTTCACTTTGACACCACTACAAAAGGTAAAAGCTACATATACAGCAATCTCAAAGGCGCTATCATGAAGATTTGGAAATGAGTAATGCACAGAAGTTTGTGCACCAATTGTTTGTGAATTGGTGTCTGATACATTTAAATTAATCTTTTCCCCTAGCTAGCGACGTGTTGGCATTTTCACTCGTTTTGTTGTTTGTTTTTGCTTAAATTTGGCTGAAAGGCAGCTTTTAAACATTTTTTTTATATACATTTACTTAATGTTGAGCTTGAATTTCCTTGGGAAAACAGATTTGTTTACTAGTAGCATTCACAAGTGCTTTATTTCCATCTAAAGTTGGGTACTCACGGGTGCTTTAATGTACAACCACCAAACCCTAAGGCAGCAGAAAAACTTAGGGAAGTCTCAAATTGACAGTTATGAATTAAAAGCGGCTCATTTAAGTCCCAGTTTTCATCCTTATTACCCAGTGCGGAGAAAAATCCTGAGCATCCTGGATTCCATCGATTTCAGCCAGCTGATCCCGGAGCCTCTGCAGCTGGACTTCTTTGACCGCAGCCAAATAGAACAAGTCATCGCCAACTGCGAGCAGAAGAACCGCAGGGGGCAGACGGTCTGCAACGTCAAAGTGAGGGCGCCTTTGACGCGAGGAGCGCTGCGCACCACCGTTGGCTTTCTCATGTTTTCAGTAAATGTCTTTTGTGTCTGTGTTTAATAGTTTCTCCGTTGCGTTCTGATCGCGGAAGTCAATGCTCTCCAGGGAATGGCTGCCATTGGACAGAGGCCTTTACTCATGGAGGTACTGTCACGGAATGTTCAGTGATCCCCATTGTTACAATTTTCCCAACAGGGAATTCAGAATGGGATCTGCCCAGTTGTACATTCTACTCATACTGTACATACTCTAGTCCCGATTATACAAATAAAACAGGGATAAAATTAACCTGGAAGAAAGCTCCTCTTGTAATATATCCGATGTCCCTCCTACTCCAAGACAGTTTATGTCTAGTGCCTTTGTTGATAGTGAAAAACTTAACTTTATTGTGGCTGGCTGACATTCACAAGTTCCTCTCCTATTTTTTTTTTCTCCCCTAAGTCAGCATCATTTTGTATTTTAAAAAATTATTAGACATTAATTTATATCAAATCTGTGTAGAACTTAATAATACACATGAAATAACTGAAGAGTTGAACCAATTTGTTGCCCGCCCTTTGCTGTCCGCTGTCATTTGAAGGATAGATCTTCTGCCGCCCGTAAGTTTGGAATAGAGGTGTGGGACAATACCAGGGTTGGCCTAGATCCTATTAATATAAGTTTACATAGACTGTAAGGTGTGCTTGAGTGTGTCGTATATAATATCAGAGCTGTATTTGTGTATTGTATTTCTCCAGGAAATAAACACGATCCTACAGTACGTAGTAGAAAGGAACAAGCTCCTCCAGTGTCTCCATGCCAAACGTCACGCTCTGGAGTCCTGGAGACAGTTGGTGGAGATTATCCTGACCACCTGCCCTCAGGATCTGATCCAGGCGGAGCAGAGACAGCTCATTATCCGGGATCTGCTGCAGGACGTGCATGACAAGGTAACTCCCAGTATAACAAGGTCGTCTTCATAAGATTGTCCGCACAGTATCGGATAAAGTGCAATGACATTCACAACACACTGGTTGTCAAAGTTTACCAGGTCTACAAACCAGTCTACATTGTTACTTACCATGTAATCATCATACAATTCATATGCTGTTTCTGATAATCCTTGTTTGATGCACTCTGAGACGTTCTAGCAATTTTGCCAACTGTTAGGGATCACTTCTCCATCTAAAACCAGAGAAGTCTTTGGGGGTTTCAAAAGATGTTAATACCTTTTCTTTGCTATTTGCATACAGAGAAATATTTACAGTGATAAGGAAATTAAATGTCCAGATATCGATACAGCATAGTTCATTTATTGCACTAGAACCAGCCATCAATATAGATAGCACAGCTCACGAGACAGAGAGATACGGAACAGATCTACCATGTTTTCATGTGCTGTATAAGGAACAAACCATTCACTGACCAATGTTAACACAGTCAAAGGAGAGTTTGCAATGCTAAAAACAGATGTCTCTCTCTTAGAGAGTTACGTTACACAAAGACAGCAGAATAGTAGATTCAACAACTACTGCGTTCTTGTTTTTAAGCCGGTTAACCCTTAATCTGCCTCCTCAACAGTCACGTGAAAATGAAAGTACACCCTGTTTTCTAATCTGTGTTTTTACATATCAGGACATATTTACCAGTCATCTCATCCTGGCCTGGCCAACCTGTGGCTCTCCAGGTGTTGTGAAACTACAAGTCCCAGCATACTCTGCCAGCAATCGGTTAGCAAAGCACGCTGGGGCTTGTAGTTTCACAACACCTGGAGAACCACAGGTTGGCCAGGCCTGATCTTAGTCCTCTTCCAATGGTTCTGCTTTTACATAGAGGGTGATATCATTTCCTGATGACTGAAGGAAGTGCACTAGATTAGTGTCTCCTCACCTGCCTCACATTACCTCTTTTATTAATGTACATATTTTATGGTATACCTTGGCACAGGATGCGAGCAAACTTGTCTGCTATCTCTTTGTTTGCTCTGTCATGTTTGGCCCCTTCAAATCCTTGCAAGGCCCCCAGTGATGTTACACATATCTCTTGCCAACAGATGACACCCTCTAAAGCTAACGTAAAATGATCGTCACACCTCAGTAACATTAAGACGTGATTTATACGTGATACTAGTAGTAATGGCAGAAATAAAGGGATTAGAGGGAAGAGAAGACCAATAGTGGCAGCTCTACTGAATGGTGAGCTCTGCAATGAACTTACTATCACCATCATATAAGCTAGGAACATTCTTATGACACTATATTATACCTTAATCCTTTATACAAATAGAAAGGTAATACAGGGTTAGAATCCCTTTGCATAGTAACCAGATGCTGTCCTGTGCTGTGTTACAGGGTTCAGTTTATAATTGGTAATGTGTTTATCTTTTTATAACCTTGTACTGTTATTTATGAGAGAAGTACTGCCAGTCCTGCAAGATAACTATATAGTACGATCAATAATTAACCATATTTGGTGGTATTTATAAATGACAACATTGCTGAAAGAGACCCCACCCTTTAAATGGGGGTTCCTATTCATCATCATCATCATCATCATCATCATTTATTTATATAGCACCAGTAAATTCTGTAGTGCTTTACAATTGGGAACAAACATTAATAAGACAATACTGGGTAGTACACACAGACATAGAGGTAGGAGAACCCTGCTCGCAAGCTTATAATTTATGGGATAATGGGAATTTGAAACACAAGGGCATGTGCTACATCATATTGCACAATGGAATGCAAAGGTAAAAGTACTGAGTGGGCTGTGTGTGTACCAATGTTGGTCAGAGGGTTGTTGTCTTGTGTTCGCTGTGTAGAGGATGGTAATCTAGGGAGATTAAGATGGTGGTTGAGGAATATCATAAGCTTGTCTGAAGAGGTGGGTTTTCAGAGAACGCTTGAAGCTTTGAAGACTAGAGGAAAGTCTTACTGTGCGAGGGAGGGAATTCCACAAAATGGGTGAAGCCCGGAAAAAGTCCTGTAACCGGGAATGGGAGGATGTGATGAGAGTGGAAGAGAGACGCAGATCTTGTGCAGAACCGAGGTGTCGAGTAGGGAGATATTTTGAGACAAGTGAGGAGATGTATGTCGGTGCAATTTTGTTGACAGCCTTGTATGTTAGTAGAAGAATTTTATATTGGATTCGTTGAAAAACAGGCAGCCAATGTAGAGACTGACAAAGCGGCTCAGCAGAGGAATAACGGTTAGTAAGGAAATCAGTCTAGCCGCTGCGTGCAAAATAGATTGTAGGGGTTCAAGTCTGACATTGGGAAGACCAGTAAGGAGGGAATTGCAATAGTCGATGCGGGAGATGATGAGTGCATGAATTAAGGTTTTTGCAGTGTCTTGTGTCAGATATGTGCGTATTCTGGAAATGTTCTTTAGGTGTATGTAACATGATTTAGATACAGAGTTGATGTTTGGAATAAACGACAGTTGTGAGTCCAGGATAACACCTAGGCAACAAGCTTGCGGGGTGGGATTTATGGTCATGTTATCAACAGAAATAAAAATGTCAGGCAGGAAGCTTCTGTTTTTGGGTGGGAATATTATTAATTCAGTTTTTGAATGATTGAGTTTGAGTTGGATCATGATCCACAGGTTTAAAAACCCTTTCTTAGATTTAATGACAATAATCTGCTCTGTTGATATAACCTATTCTTTCTGCTCCGGATTAATGAAAAAATCATACTGAAAAATGATGTAACTTCAAAATCAAAGTGTCTAAAACCATTACACATACTGATAACCAGATTGTGTATCTCTCATTACACCGTATGTTGGGTTCATTGCAGTCATCTGAGCAAATTGCAGCTATTGATTGACAATGAAGACACTGACATCAATGAATCCAGCCCTCAAGGCAACAATCTGATCTCTTTCTATTGACACCTATTAAATTCTCACTGATCTGGACCGAGTTGATGTTATCATTGCCATGCATTATGTGAAAGGGATTTTTCAGTACGATTCCGCTTGCCTGGAGATTGGTTCAATGTTTCCTTTCACCAATGCAGATTCTGGATGACGACGCTGCTCAGGAGCTGATGCCGGTGGTGGCCGCTGCCGTGTTCACTCTCACCGCGCACCTGAGCCAGTCAATCCGCACTGAACAGAAGCAGCCGCTGACTCCCGGAGTCAACCAGTCGCAGTATGTGCGCATGTTGGATGGGACCTTCGCTTCTCCTCTGGGAACAGAATCCCTGTCGGCCGGATTCGCCTCCATCGGAGACTCTTCACTGCACATGATTCTCAGAAAACTGCTGGAATTCATTCTCAAGACAGGTCTGAATTTAGGCCAACTCTCATCTTATAGTTGCCTCCATTGTGTAACACACACTTGGGGGTAGATTACTAAAAGCTTCTAAAAAGGAAAAGAGGAGTTGCCCATAGCAACCAGTCAGATTCTAGCTATCGTGTTCTAGCATGTACTACATAAGTGATAGCTGCAATCTGATTGGTTGACATGGGCAACACTTCCACTTTTCCTTGTTAGAAGCTTAAATAAATCTACGCTTTGGTGTCTCAGTGAAATCACTGCCTCTTAGTGAATTGATGCATTGTCTTCAAAATTGGTTCAGGTCAGAAAATGGCTGCCACCAGTGTGTGCGTCAGCTGCACTTTAATTGATTGTTGGCCATACAGCACTGTTCTTTGTTTTTCCATAGATACAATTCCACCAAACAAATGATCTAGGGAGATGCCATTTTCTTTCACATTTGACATACGGCTGTGGCAGTATTTTGCACAAGGACAGTTCTCTTACATCCTATGGGGGACACTGATGCTGGGGTATAGAGGGTCCAGACAGGGAGATTGGCACTTTAAATTTTCTTCACTGACAACTGTCAGAAAACTCCTCCCCCTTCAACTACTCCTTAAACTCCTCCCCCTTCAACTCCTCCCCCTTCTATATCCCCACTGCGTGGAACTGAGTGTCCACAGGAGCAAGGTGCTTTCCCCCAGGGCTACCTCTGGCAGTGAAGGATGAGTTTCCAGTTTAAAGGAAAATTCCACAGAAGACTGATAATTTTTGTCCCAAAATATTACCTGCCTATGATTTTCTTTTCACCAACTATGGAGGGAGGGACAACAGAGAGCGTAGCAGCAGTTAGTGGGAGCACCCTCCAGTTTGCATTTACAGCTGATGCCAGTTGAGTCATCTTTTAGGTTTGAGTTTTACTTCTGATATTCAGGTTGGATGTTCCTAAAAATTGTATGTTACAGTTTTCTGAACCATTTCCTAAGACTACAGCTGCACATGCAATTCATAAATGTATAGATGGGTGTAAGGCCAAGAAAAGATCCGTTTAGGTCTTGTCAATATTGACGGATTTTGGCAGGGCTGTAATTGCAGTTTTCAGCAATCATTTTATGGGCAGTGACGGTATCTGTGAATCTATGATCGATCCAGACCGATCAGAAACATCCTGGATAGGATTTGTTAGGGGTGTAGTACAAACACATCTCTTACACAGCTTATTGGTTTATGATCATAACATGTACATATCACACTTCAGTTTTTTGCTGACTTTCATGTGCTGAACAGGGGGAGGATTCCAGAGGGTTCGAGCCCATCTGTACGGATCTCTGCTGTATTACCTGCAAATAGCCCAGAGGCCGGATGAACCTGACACTCTTGAAGCAGGTGGGCAAAGTTTAATATATATAGAGAGAGAGCGCGAGCGCGCAGGCCTGGCCAACCTGTGGCTCTCCAGATGTTTGTGAAACTACAATTCCCAGTATACCTTACCAGCTATCCGCTGGCTATCTTCTGGCAGAGCATTGCGGGGCTTGTAGTTTTGTAACGTCTGGGGAGCCACAGGTTGGCCAGGCCTGAGATAGATAATGTTTCACACATGTCCTCTTTCTTATTCAGCTAATAAGACCATGTGGGAGAGACTGACGGCCCCTGAGGATGTGTTCAGTAAACTGCAACGTGACAACCTGTCCATATTTGAGAGCTACGGGACCACCCTGATGGAAGTCGTCTGTCGAGACGCCTGCGATGGGCATGAGATAGGCAGGGTAACTATGGTTTGATACTATTTTTGGGTGTAACAGTAGAAGTATCAGATAATGACCAGCTTACCTATAACGGAGGATATTGCACTTCCTGCAGGACACAGTAGATGAGCGTCTGTTCGTGCGCTACTGATCACCAGCCTATGATCACCTCCAACACTTCGTCATTTGTATTTCAGATGTTGGCACTGGCCCTGTTAGACCGTCTGGTCTCTGTGGACAAGCAGCAGCAATGGCTGCTCTATCTCTCCAACAGTGGCTACCTGAAGGCCTTGGTGGACAGTCTGGCACAGGATGATGGCACCTTACAGAACCTGCTGTCTCCTCAGCCCCCCATGCTGAAGGCTCTATATATCTATGAATCCAAAATGGTAATGGTTTGCTCAGGAACCATCATTGTTTTATGTTGTAAATCAGATGGACGGCTGTGTTCTTTCCTCTCTCTTGTCCCTCGTCTCCATTGCAGTTTCAACTTCACTTAATTATTTTGAATTTGGAAAAAATACTTTTAAAACCGGTATTATAGTAATAAAGTTTGATAATATCTGTCCTTTTTCAGGCCTTCCTAACCCGCGTAGCCAAAAGCCAGCAGGGAGCCCTGGAGTTGTTGCGGAGCGGGGTCATCGTAAGGCTGGCACAGTGCCAAGTATACGACATGCGGCCGGAGACAGATCAACACGGGTAAGCGAGGAGCAGCCGTATAATTTGACCATGCATTGGTAGTGTAAGGTTAATATGCGACTTATGTCTGTTACCTGAAAGGGTTTATCCACCTTTAGAGACCCCCTGACCATATCTAGCGTCTTCTTTCCATGTAGGGTTTAGGTGATCTTTCCACTGGTATCCCAACGTTAGTTTAAGCATTGCCTGGGATCCTCCAAATTTAACAGTTGTGTCAGCAGAGGAACTTTTTAAAGTTGCAACTTGTTCCGTATCAGAAAAACACGATCATAATCTGCGCCTTCAACATCTGCTGTAGATGACGTCCTAAGTAGAGATGCTCACTGACCCCCATGAACTAGTTTTTTGTTTTTGGTCTGTATTAGCTTCGTGTTTTGGTTTTGGTTTTTGCAAAACCGCCCCTCGTGTGTTTCGATTTTGGATTTTTTAGAAAAAAAAAACTAAAATATGCTAAAATCACAGAATTTTGCTCTTTTTTGGTTCCTACATTATAATTAACCTCAATAACACTAATTTCAAGTCATTTGCAGTCAATTTAGACCACCTCACAGATCACAATATTATTTTCATACACTTTCAAACAAAGACTGCAGCGACCTGGCTGGATGGTAAGCGACAGAGCAATGGCACAAACACACGGCAGTTCCTAGCACATCTAGGACACATTGGCACACAGCAGTGGCAGAAAAGATAAATGGGGGTCCACCCTTCCCCCCCCCCCCACCCTCCGTGATGATGGATCTTTAAAAGGAATTCAAAACGCACACGATGACGTTTTGCCTCGTTTTCAATTCCGAGGGTACGAGACCGTACCGAGCCCGGTACTCGGATCCCCTAAGTACGTGTGTGTTCGGTTCTCGAGGAACCGAGCCTGAGCATCTCTAGTCTTAAGTCATAAGCTGCAAATTATTTCCATCATTGAACTTGGAACATTTTCGGGGGAATCTCCTCGTGGATCAAAGATAATCTTCATAGTATCTGGCCAGGTCTAAAGACCGGGTTTTGTTTTTTTAAATCTAGAGTCTGGGTGTTGCTATACCATCATAGACAATGCTTTCTTATAACACAGTCACATCTCAGTGTGATTTTCTGTCTCCTACATTCAGACACTTTGGAATGAGAGAAGCTCTTGTCTTTATCCCGGCACCAGTGGAACGGTACAGACAGATTCTGTTACCTGCTCTTCAGCTCTGCCAAGTGATCCTGACCTCCAGCACAGCGCAGCACCTGCAGGCGGCCGGACAGGTAGGTGTTGTGAAACTACAAGCCCCAGCATGCTTTGCCAGCAGATAGCCAGCTGAGAGCTGGAAGGGTATGTTGGGACCTGTGGCTCTCCAGGCTTGTTCTAGTCTGTCAACTGTACGGCAAAGGTTAAAGAGCAAGTAATCCCACCTTTGACACCATCTGCACAACAGAGTTAGAAAAAGACGTAGTTCCCCTCCTCAAAACTCTTAATTGTTTCACTTTCCAACAAAAAATAATACTTGATTTAAAACAACACAGTATTGAGAGCAGGCAGAATAAATACTATTAGAATAAGGGGAATACCCAAATCTGTGTCTAGCACAAAAATCACCAATTCCTTATTGACCTATTTAATGGGATTTTGGGCAGAACACCTGAAAGGACAGCTGACAAAGCCCATCCTGCCATAAAACCGGAAATTGTGACTGCGGGTGTCCATAGAGGCATTATTTGCAGAATACACTACTTCCTGATTGAGGAATAAAGCCATGAATATGAAATCTCAAGCAAGAATCTGCAGGCATTCAGTTATTCCCGGACCCCCTCCCATTACAGCAAAGGAGGAACTTAAAGTCCCTTATTGAATTTGTTAAAGCTGAAGGAATTCCTTTCCATTGGGGACTTCCTGTCTGTAGAATTAGTCATTCTCAGAGATAGAAACTTAACCCTCAAAGCTCCAGATGACCTTTCCGAATGTTCTGAAACAACTTGACCTTCCCAATCCGGAACATGAAGGGATTCTTATAACTTAATGGTGACAATAAATAATAATATGTGTAAAACGAGCGACCGGGGTTAACAGTTCTACATATTGATCTTTACGTTGCATTGTAGACTGTAGATTCAGTCTGAAATCCATTAATTTTTATTTCTAATCTTTCTTCTTTTTTTTTTTTTATGTTATTGTCTTTTCAGACAAACAAAAAACAAGTGTAGAATCGGCAGTGCTAATATTGTGTCATACTGGGAGGTAGACTATAAATAATGACACATAATGTAATTGAATAGATGTGCAGGAAATTAGACAAGTCATCAACTAATGACCCCATGATTAAAATGAAAGTAACGGACCACCTATATAATAACTTATATAATATCTCTGATTTACCCCATCACTAATATGGGGAGCACATACATCTGTGATTAGATGTATTCTCGTACACATTAGCTCACAAGCAATTAAAGAAACATGAATTAAAAGAATGATCTTATCCAGAAAATAAATTGGAAGATACACACGGAATTCCTTCCCGCCTTGTAGAACTTAGATCAGCAAGGTACAAAATAGACTTCCTGCTTAACTATAAAACAGGGGTGATGGATTATAAGTAAAATATTTAAATGTAGCAGTACACGTGGCAAGTACATGGCTAAATCCACAGCCAGGGAGCAGCTGGTGGGAATTGTTTTCTTGTATAACGCTATAAAGTGTGGCCGCATGTCTTGTGATGTAACAAATGATAACACATGTCCCTCTTATTAAATGTAACATGTGATTTCTCTACCTGTCTCCCAGGTGTTACAGTTCCTGATCGCTCATTCTGATACCATCCAGGCTATCCTCAGGAGCCAGGAGGGGAGTCTTGGGTCCTTACAGGAGCTGGCCCTGCTTACAGGGATCATCAGTAAAGCTGCTCTTCCAGGTAACTCTTCCTGCATTGGGAACGGACGTATGTGGCGCATTTAACAGTCTGTATAGCGGTTGGGGAACACAGACTGTTGGTTTTGATTCATACTTGAACAGGGCACCTGTGAACAGAAACTGACAGCTATTTTTTAGGGTGAACCAATGTTCATGAAAATGCAGCCAATGAGTTCATTAGGAGCTAGTGACATCACATGCTGCAGGTGATGTCACTGTTTCAGAGTGATTTGATTGGCTGAGAGCCCTGTCAGTAGCCCCTAGCGAGTTGATGTGCTCCATTCCTATGATTACTGGATTAGGCAACATGAGCACTGGGCTCCGCACAAAGCTTGGACTGGATGAGGGCATCATTGTGTCTTTTGTCCCAGGGATTTGTCCATTTCAAGTACATTGATACGGCAGATTCTCATGAATATTGGTTCAGGCCACAACATAACAGCCTACACTGTTTTGACATACACTTCACCACACACTAAATAAAGCTTAGATAAGGACACTATTCATCAATCCCATCGCCCTAACTGGAGAACACATTGTCTTCCATTCTCCAGGTGTGCTCAATGAGCTGGACATCCCTTTAAACGAGGGCTCCATGATCGAACTGCAGGCACATATTGGCCGGTACCAGGTAATGTCTTCGTATTCAGTATATTAACAATTACCCCACTTTGTTTTGCACTAGTGTATATTGAGATACCTACTCCTTAGATCCTTGTCTAGGGGTAGTGTGACTCCAGCACATAGGAAGTGTAACAATTTCCTGATCTTGATGTACCTCTGGGGGCTTCTGCTGGAGAGCTGCAGAAAAGATGTCTAGGATTCTATACAGTGTTGGAAATAAGAGTTGATCCTGATTGGATGGTACTTGTCCAATCAGGAGATATGTGTTATTTCAGTGCTTCAGGCCCCTCCTGTTTTGCGGCTCTTCCACCGAGCTCCGGCAGCTTTACAGCCAGGCTACTCGGTACAAGCATCGGTGACTTTTCTATCCTGCAGAATGGACGGATTCCTGAATGAAGCACTGGTCTAGGGAAAGAATGAATAACATTTTTTAATTTAAGGCTTATATGAAGATGCTGTTGGAGTTCTATGAAGTTTTTTGAAGCCTACAAGATTTGAATAGTTTGCCCATGTACTAGTAATCCTTGCCATAAGAACATACAAGATTTTCCAAACAAAGTAGATTGTAAATATTACTATGTATCATTCATGATTCTCAACGTACCTAAAGGTGAATCTGTTAATTAACATACAAATGGTGGTCTTAAAGGAAGTAGAACAGGTGGATATGAAACATTAGAAAGATAAGGTTTGTTACATGGAGACTTTAAAAACTGCAGTGTTCAAGGTACTAAGGAAGGGATTGCAAGAAGTCCAGTTTGGGGGCTAATATTTAAGTTTGATTTAATTCACAAAATATATGAATATGTCAGTGTGTCTCTCTGAAACTGCAAAACCTTCTTGCTGGATCAGCTATGATCAGCGCACGAGTCTAAAGAACTCTTTGAAGCTAGAACTCTTAATCGTACAGCGTGCTGGCATTTTGCAATTGTGAATTGTAGCAATGTGAATAATGTCAAGGTCCTCATTCGTCTTGTTTCTTTAGCGTATTTGCCTGGTTTTATTAAACCGCTTTGGGGGCTCAGACAAACTCCGCCAGCTCAGTTTACAGGGCGATGGCTCCCAGTTGGACGGAGTGAGTAAGAAAGACGACATGGAGCTGGCCATGCAGCAGGTGAGGATCTTGTTATATTGTGCCTCACTTATGTATTTATTACATTATAGAAACACTGTTTTAAAAGAACCATTGAATGAGTTCTGACGCTCCTTTTCCTTTTCCTGTTTATCACAAATACTCCCCCTAGTGGTAGAAAAATCAAATTACTTGCGTAATTCATCTAGCATGTTATCCGGACACAATTAATCCTACAATGTAGTTAGGGTTATATATGGATTATTTAAGTAGGTTTCAGGATTTTTACTGTAATTCTTTCCTGTAGATCTGTTGCAATGTGATGGAATACTGCCATACGCTGATGTTACAGAACTCCCCTAACCTTCAGCAAATAGTGTGTCTCTTCACCCCCAGTCTGACGGAGAGCAGCAGCAGAGATGGCTCCAGACTAGGTATGTAATGGGTATGCTCTATGAACTAGTGTGTATCTGATAAGTAGGACTGGAGAAAACTAGCCCCCCACTCCCCAAGAGCCGCTATGACACTACTTGCCTGACGTAAACTCCGGATTCCCTGTGTCCACATAACATCGGTGGACAAGGCGGAGCTTTATCTTCTCTCTCTTCTATTCTAGTTTAATGTGGGACGAGATCAGCCCCATCTAAGTAAGTGGAGGAGATCTGGAATTATTAAAGCGTACCTCCTTCTGGTTCCACCTTCAGATAACTTAAATGTACTTTCACCTTCTGCAAATTTTACTATATGTTTCATTGCTTTGCACATTTTTAGTCGGTGCGAGTATCAGAGACAAAAAAAACAACTTTATGTTATAAAGATAGAGAGAAAAAAAGCAAAGTTTTTAGAAAAAGTTACGTGTTGGCATGTACAAATTATTTGAAGGTGGATATCACGTTTTAGAGGTGCTGGCAATATGCTGAGATTTGTAGTCCTATAACAAGTGGTGAGCTTACAGGTTGCCTACCTCTGATATATATTACATAACTTTTATTTATTTAACTATGTCTCTTTAAGTATGTCTGTACACACGAGTGGGTGTGGCTTAGAACAACTTGTAGCCAATCAGAACTTTGGAAAGTTAACAGCAGCGCTAATTCTTTCAGCTGAGCCAACTATGGAATATCCATGTGTAGGAGCTATTGAAGAGAGTATGTTTGTAACCAATGTGAGCATCCAACCGAGAGTAAAGGTATGAAGCTCACACACCAGTGCTGGAAAATCGAGGTCATACTCACTTTATTCTATGTTACAGACACCCAGGGATCGTTCTTTCCCTCCTGGCGGTCGCCCAGTTTGGGCATTGTGCTGTCTCTTCTAAAACAGAGCTCTAGCGACTTCTTCACATACTATGACATCCACCGGCAATCCATGAGCAAATTGCAGAACGTGGAGCAGCTCCCACCGGACGAGATCAAAGAGGTATTGGACGAGACCAAGCTGCGCTCTCATTAACGCAGAAGCGCCGTGTTGTTGACCCTGTTTTCTTCTTGCCCTAGTTGTGCCAGTCTGAGACGCCGATCGGGGTGGATAAAATCTCATCCACGCAGAAGTATGTGCTGGCACGGAAGAGGCTGGTGAAACTCATCAATAGCAGAGCCAAGCTGCTGTCTGTCTGCTCCTGTATCCTCTTGTGATATTTGTATGTCCTCGTCCCTTGTGACAGATTGGAGGAGGCCTTTCTCAGACTTGTTTTCAAATCCTATTAACGCAACATTATAACGCAGTGCCCGTTCTTTATACATCCAGGCTGACATATAATGTACACCCGACTTGTTTATTAAAGCAGTCTTAATTGGGGTGTGTTCCTAGTCGCCGTGTTTTTATGGGTTTTATTAACAGCCCAGGTCTTCACCCAAGTTAAAAAAAAAAAAAATAACTTTGGAGTTCACTAAGACAAAACTTTTTATTCTTTTCCTGGTGTTACCCTGAGGATTTCGGCGGTCCAGTGCTGTAATTATCTATCATGGCGGCAAGCAAGCAGTTGTGTTGTCTATGTCTCTCAACCATGAACCTCCATATCTCATGGTTGAGATATCGCCAGAGATGGGGCATTGACATTACCGCTGTCTGCTTAAATCAGGTGTCCGCAGCGGGAAAATGGAATGCAGTGCTGGACTGTTGGAGTCGACGGAGGGACTAAAACGGGGAGAAAGTAAGTAAAACTTGCAAGATTAGTTTTGGGTGGAACTCACTAAGGTTTAGTTTTGGAAGAAATTCTTTAAGGTTTTGCTGTTTTGGGTTCTCTTTTTGTATTTTGTATGTTTGTTGGCTTTGGTCCTCTTGCGGACTGAGATGTCCTGGAGTCTCCTGAGCTAGGAGCCAGTGATCGTTGTGCTTTGATGTCCCGTCCCTGTGTCTCTGCCTTTTTATATGGATCATAGCAGTTGTCTATGGGAACTTATATTAGGTGCCTGATCGTAAAAGTATTTGATTTACGCTTGAAACCGTGCTCGTCTGCGTGTATATAATTTAATCTCTTGACTGTTCTCCTTCACTGGTCACTAAATTAGATATCATAGAAACCTGTCTGTTCATTCTCTGGCGCCATCTAGAGTATTACTTGCTCCAGTGCACCCCAAGTGACAGCCAGGAGTCGCTATTCTCCAGTGCGTCTTTTAGCAGCAGAAGATTCCAAGGTGAGTGATGAGCGTTGTGTGTACACCACTGAGAGATGTGGTATACAGGTAGAAGTGTCTATATTTCCATAGAATAGAACTGAC
Organism: Mixophyes fleayi; assembly: GCF_038048845.1. Lineage (NCBI taxonomy): Eukaryota > Metazoa > Chordata > Amphibia > Anura > Limnodynastidae > Mixophyes > Mixophyes fleayi. The sequence continues at coordinate 332,369,324 of NC_134405.1, read as the reverse complement.
CTGTACATCCAACCTGAGGGTATTTAAACTTGTTTGTCTCGGCAGCTACACTAAATAGTGACACAGAGCCCAGGACACCGAACAAAGTGACCCAACAAGACATCGATATGGTGAGCTCAAACTTTGATTGTTCTCACCTGTTTTTTTTATTATCCCGTTTCTGATCCCCTGGATGGATCAGAACATTTTGCCGCTGCTGTTGTTTTTGTGTGACGAGTGCCATTTACACATATGGTTATAGTGACGGTTGATCTGTTCTTCCTCCTCTTTTCCGTGGCTGTGTGATCAAATACATTCACTAGGCTTAAAGGATAACTCCACCCCAGGGTGAGCCTGATTGCTCCGAGCTGGAGTCACAATGACGATCTGCTTTCCCCCCTTTTTGTTCCATCATACGCCTTTGCTAAAACGGCTGTGTGCACAGCACTGGGATCTCCATAGGGATCACTGCGGAAGTTTCCCTTTCCGTCTCCTAGAGAGAATTAGTTGCATACATCTATATCTAGCTTCTAATTCAATACTTCCATAAAAAGTGGAAAGGTAATATACTCCCCCTGCTATTGTCAGACCAGCAGCTTTACGGTATCAAATTGCTCTCTGAAAAGTGAGATATAAAAATATCAGAGCTCTGACGTCATGGAAGTTTGCTTTCACGATATATATAATCTTTTTGTGACGTTACACAAGGCAGAATTAAGATCATTGACAAAGAAGATGCAGTAATGGTAAGTGAGGCTGTTTTGAATGTTTATAGTTCCCAAAGGAGAAATGAGAACAAAATAGAAAATCTAATTTACATTGTGTATATTATTTTTGCACATATATTTGAACTTTATTAAATGGCTGCTGCAAATTGGTTTACTTGAGCGGTAACGGAGCAGCAAAAAAAAAATAATAAATAAATCACTTAGTCATCTCATGGGGACGTTATAGAAGTGATTATGTTGATGATGATGATGACGATGTTGTGTGGGACCCCAAACACTGGAACCCTATTGTACACCCACAGATTGACTAACGTTTCACTTTGCTTGTTCTTTCTTTACCAGCTGCAGAGAGAAGGTGCAAACCTCTTTGGGGAATCCCTACAGAAGAGACTGTTGGACATTGAGAGCATGTATTGTAAAGCGCAGTCTCGGCACAGTTTTATCCAGGCCCTGGTCCGGAGGATAAGAGGTCTCCTACGAGTATCAAAAGCCTGATCAAGATTCAGAAACCATTATGCCAGAATGTACACCATTTATTTTCTACCTTCTAAATTATGAACAGACTTTTTCACTTTTCCAGATGAATGATAAAAAATTGTGTGACATTTTTTTATTGCCACTACAAACTGATTAAAAAATTGTACATTTCAGATGGGCTGGGGTTTTTATGTGTTTGCATCTATTAACTAGATCTTATGCCTGGGTTTGTACATGTTATAGTGGACATAACTCACTGCACTGATGATACAAAATAATTTTCCTACCAATTTTCATACTTTTATTTCTGATGGTCTCCATCTGTCCAGTATTCTCTGTCCCATCCCTTCGCTGAAAGCAGGCACCCATCCTTCCTGGCAAGCAATTTTTCATGACTTGAAGTTGTGCATAATTCTGTTGCAGCCTCTGAATTTGATGTATATGGACATGACCAAGGATCTTGCAGCAAACAACGAACATTCTTTGCTTGTCATTTTTAGCTTTTTATTGCTATGTTAGCATCCTTCAGTCTTCTGTCCAAGGGATGTGACCTTCGCGTTTTGGAGTGGTGGGGAAGTACACCATCACACGTTCCTTTTTAACAAAGCTACAGTGGAAATTAGGGGGACACCTGAACAGAGCTTTTTAGCTAAATTTGTAAACGTTTAAACTGTATGTGGGAGTTTAATTATCGTTTTAGATACAGCTTGCCATACACCCTGCTCTGCTGATAAATACAAGGGGGTAAAACACAGCAACTAAATGGAGTATGGCTGATTTATAGCTCTGTTTTGCTTTGAGGTGTTTTGCTGAAGGAATAAACTTCCAAGATCATCAACATTTACATAATGCCAGCAAATTCCGTAGTGCTTTACAATTGGAGATTAACCTGTTTTTGTAGTACCCAATAGACGGTAAGTTCCACGTTGTGACTTATTCTGAAAGTCTTGAGGATCACCAGTTCGAGGCTTTATGAGTACTGCGGACACGGAAATCAATATACAGAGATATTTTTGGAAAAATCAACAGCTATAGCTTTACGATAAAATATAAACTGAATGCATACCAAAACGTATGGTGCCATTTGAAGCAATTTATAATGCAAACCAAAGAGAACAGGCTGGTGCCTAATTAATCTGCACACTAAATAAAACAAAGCAAAGAGAACTTAATTTACCAAATAAGTTATACAGAGATTACAAACAAATCATTAATTAAAAATTCCAATATACATAGACACTTCGCTTGCCTACCTGTGATAGAGAGCTGTGCTGGAAAGTAAATATTGCCCTGGTATATAACATCCAGCTTCCCACAATTGTAACTATATACTGACAATGCAGTACCGGAGCTGGGGAGGGTACTGGGTGCTGGTGGCATGTGATTATTTAATATAAGTATAGCTGGAAGGCTGAGCAGCCCAAACATTCTATAGAAGTGATATATACGCTAAGGCAGGCCTGTCCAACCTGCGGCCCTCCAGGTGTTGTGAAACTTCAAGCCCCTTGTAGTTTTACAACATCTGGAGGGCCGCAGGTTGGACAGGCCTGCGCTAAGGAGATGATACGTAAATATATATATATATATATATATATAATTACGTATTTTATTTTTTTATTTGTAAAACATCAGTGGTCATTCTAAAGATGTGAGATATGGTAATGAAGAGGGTAATCAAAATAGAGATTTGCACATTCAGGTGATACTCATAATAGAGATTTGTGGCTAGGTGGTCAAATAGTTGTAGAAAATGACTTTCAAATGGATGGTTTTTGAACAAAGCATCTCAATAAAAGGAGAATATACTAAAAGTAATATATTAATGTTATTGAGAGTGTTTTTTTCCTAATAGTATAGTTTACAATATGCCTACAGAGTTGGTTCTGTACACTAAAACACACGGGGGGTACAAAAAAACGAATCTATGTCTAATGTAGCTGGTTTGAGCTCTCCTATAGCTGCCACGACATACTCACTAATGGCCACTAGGGGTCTCTAGACCCATACGATCGCAGACGGCTCTCTAGGCAGCAATAACGTTTAGAGGGCACGCTTTGCCCTCTTTAAAGATGGCGGCCCCGGGAACACCCTCCGGAAGTAGGAAGTGACCTAGGGTGGAGGAGTTGAAGCCTGTGCTGGGAGGAGAAGCTGCCATCATGTTACAGTTTGTGGTAAGTTACCTGAGTTTATCCCGGGACAGGAGATGAGTGCAAGCTCTTCTTCATGTTATTTAGGTTACTGAATACATGCATGATATGATGGTTAGAGGTTCCAGGTAGTCTTCATAAGTCCAGTAATTATATTACGTACTTATTGTATTACAGGTCACCTAAAGCAGTCTTTTTATTTTAAATTATAATAAAAACAACATCATGCATCTTATTAGCCATCTGTCTGTTATATTCAGGGATAGTCCTAAATGTCCCTATTGTTTTTTTAATGTTATTGGCCAAATGCACAGTACAACCTCCAAATCTTCCTTCTGGCTTCCTAATCTTCATGCATATCACATGGAACTACAAGTCAAGCTAGAGAGCCGCAGGTTACCTACCCGTGTAACCAAAGGCTGCCAGTTCCTGCTGGGACTGTTAGTTCCACAGGCTGCCCATGCCTGGAATATTAATTGTCTCTGTTCACTGCATTACATATTATATCCTTGCAGCAGTGTAGCTCTGTAAATTGCATTCATATATTCGGTGAACCTATCTTGCAACATTGTTATTATGTTGACTATTTTTAACAAGTATGTAACATAACGTTATAAAGATATAAAACAAATTACTTGACATTCTTTGAACTTGCATGGTCACCCCTTAACATTATCCTTGCAATCACAGGATCACAGGGCGTGGCATACAGCACTTATTGGAAAAGACCCACATACATGTCTATTGGTTTGTTAGTTCCCATTTCATTGTTAAAAGGAGATATGAAAAACAAAGAAGAAGATCTGTTGTAAGGTTTCTGGGATGACAATGAATGTTGCTCTTTGCCCTGTATACTTGTGTACAGGTAACTTTGTTCTGGCTGTAGGTGATGTTGTCTCCTCTTTTTTTTTCCAGCTGGGATTTGCCTTTGGGAATGTGGTGGGAATGTACCTGGCGCAGAATTATGAAGTAAGTACATTTGTTACATTCGGTGCAACTAGTTATTGAGCTCTGGGATAGAAGCTATACAGACCCTATTACATTCAAGATTCTCTTTATTTTCCTTTGCTGCGGAAGGGCTACTCCCCAAATACTGTGGTGTCCGTTGTTTATCAAAATACCCCCCAGTGTGCCTCATTCTAGAGCCATAGGAGCCACTAGAATAGTCCGCTCAGATCTCCAACCCCTTTCAGTGACAAGATTGCTAATTGGATGGCTGTTGCAGCATCCACCCTGTGCTCTCAACACAAGAAAGCAATGTGGTCCGACATTCAAAATGTTCATCTATTTTCTGGTGGGAATCTCTTGTATAGTCACCGGTAAGGTGAGTATCTGATGAACAGTGGTGGACCTTGGCTCCGGGTCCTCAAGGTTTAGCAGCATGGTGGCTCCGTGGCTATCACTTCTGCCTTACAGCACTGGGGTCATGAGTACAATTCCCTACCATGGCCTTATCTGTGAGGAGTTTGTATGTTCTCCCCGTGTTTGCGTGGGTTTCCTCCTACACTCCAAAAACATACTGGTAGGTTAATTGGCTGCTAACAAATTGACCCTAGTCTGTGTGTGTATGTTAGAGAACTTAGACTATAAGCCCCAATGGGGCAGGGACTGATGTCCGTGAGTTATCTGTACAGCGCTGTGGAATTAGTGGCGCTATATAAATAAATGGTGATGCATTTTTCCTATGCACACCACGCTTCCTGTACCACTATTAAAGGGACACTGCAATGGCTGATAACAGAGGACAATGAGCTGAAGGGGTTCAATAATGTCTAATATATTTAGTTCTATCATGGGACGGTAACTTTTACATGTTCATTTAGGTGAGTAAAAAGCTTTAAATATATACATTAATCGACCTTCTCATCACCATACATTCATATAGACAATAATTGAAATAATGTTGGTGTTTCTCTAGGCAGCACTGCCGTGTTTTCAAATTGGATCAACACTTTTTAAGTTTAATTTTTGTGGGGTGTTTTTGTCTTGCGCCTGGGCTCCTGTTTTATTCCCAGGTCACTTATTACTTGCAGCGTTGTTTTCCCATAATTCAATCTCCAGAGGAAACAGGATAAGTGGGGACATGTTCCTATAAATATTTAGGTCACTCTAATCCTGCATCCACTTGGTTGTTTTTTTGTTTTTTAAAACTGTCACCAGCCTGCCTTTTATCTAAAGCAGTCTCTGAGAATGTGGAAAATGAATCATGGATCACAGGAGTAGGGCTGTGCGAGGGGGCTACCGGCCAGGGTGCAAACTTGAAAGGGGGAATATTTTAGGTTCATTTGGTCTACAAGCGTTCTCTGAAAACCCACCTCTTCAGACAAGCTTATAATATTCCTCAACCACCCTCTTAACCTCACTACATTACTCTATTACCACCCGTTATACAACTACCCCTTGACCAACATTGTTGTGGGACAGGATCATTTAGCTTATGAGGTTAAGTCTACATTTGCAGTTGACCCAGCCAGACCGCAAAGGTAAAATGACTCGTGTCAAACTCCCATTGTCCAATAGATTGTAAGCTTGCGAGCAGGACCTTCTCACCTCTTTGTCTGTTTTACCCAGTTTGTTTATTAGTTTACTATGTTTGTCCCCAATTATAAAGCGCTACGGAATATGTTGGAGATATATTAATTGATGATGATGATCATTTCTAATGCTGTATCACCGCTTTTTCTAAAGAAGACTGCTTAGAAGTATTTAGAGAAGTCCTCTTGTTGGATACTTGTCCTCACTTTAAGCATGATGTTGGAGCACTTTGAAGTGCAGAAGGCACTACATACTGTATATTGCAGGGTTTCCCAAATCTAGGCCTCAGGGAGCCCTATTATGTCCATGTTTTCCATATCTCCTTGCTGGAGCACATGTGTAATCATTACTGACTGACACAATGTAACAGATTTACAGATGGTACTAATTATATCACTTGTCATCTGGAAAACCTCCACAGCTGGGGCCATTGGACTGGATTTGGGAAACACTAATATATGCTATTAAAAAAAAAAAAATCCTCAAGAGCTACCAACAGGTCATGTTTTCAGGATTTCTGTCTGTATAAACAGGTGGGAAAATTACTGAACTAGATGAACTCGCCAGTGCATGATAAAAGAAATTCTGAAAAACATGAATTGAGGACTGAGTTTGGGCACCTCTGGTATAGATGAAAATAAAAACAAATACTAGGTTTTTGTTTGTTTAGATTTTTTGCTTATTTGCGCTTTGTTATAATAAGTAGGGGTTTTTTTTTACCTATTTTTGTCTTTGATTTTTTGGTAATTGTAACTTTTTAAAAGTAGTCTGCCTTTTCCTCTTGCCATTTCCGGGCTAATGGATGTGACCCCAGTATGCACATTAGAGAGGGGATACATACAACTGTTGTTTTTTAAAACATAAAGATGTTCGTTGCCTCTGCTGCGTTGTATAGAGGTCGGCAGATCCCATTACAACAGTGTTTTTAACTTCGTCAACTTGCTGTATTTGGTATTTTAAAGAGATTAAAGGTTCGCTTTTTAAATATACTAAACTGTCTTTAATTTTTTTTGTTATGGTTAAGGTGCCGGACATAGGGAAAAAAGTTGCAGACTTTAAAAAGGATCTGGACGAAAAAAAGAAACCTCCGAGTGATAAATCTTAATAAAGTTCCTTGCCGGGAAGTTCCTCTGTATTTAGTAGACGCCCTTTGTATCTGTAAGCTGCTGTGGGGGAGATGGACCGAGGACTTGACCGCTTTGCAGGATCTCTCTCGGACAGAGGCTCCGTACAACAGAGAACTGTTACTTGGATTCTTCTGCCAACAGGTTCCAAAGATCTTCCACCCCTCCTCGTCCTCTGTGGTTGTTGCGTTGGGAAAGCCAACAAAACTTTAGAGTGTGACATACGATAATCAAATAACTGCTGCTTTTAGCTCTGATGGGTTTAATAAAGTGATCTCTTTATTGTAAGCTGGAAAATACACATTGCTTTGTGACGCTGAATGCAGGAGCTGGGATATTACACGTCTGTCTATAGTTAGAGGTAAATGTGTTAAACTGGGTATTTGTCAAATTGCTGATTTTCAGTGATTTTGACAGGCACGTTAAAAACAGCAATCTTACTAAAGGCAGAACCTGGTGTGTTTTGCCTTTTTGATTAAATTCGCTTTTTAAATGTGGTCGTCAAAATCACAGAAAATCTGCAATTTGATGAATACGCAGTTTAACACGTTTAGCCCTAGGAGTGCAAGGTTTCCTGGGCCATCTTAACATTGTCCATTTTATTGCCCAAGTAGCCCATTTATATCTATAAACCTGAGGTTTGGGGATTTATTTTATTTTTTTTGCCAACCCCCATTTCTTTAAAATTTTGAGTTGGTATAATAAACCTATAGGCTGGGATGTAGCCTGGTGCTTCCAAATGTGTGTTTGAGGATTTGATATAGTGGTAGAGAAAGCTTTGGTAGAACATCCCTAAGCCCAACAATAGGGATCATTAGATCAGCTGATATTGCCTACTACTGCATAGAATCTAGATGTCTGCCATTGTCCTACAGCAGGTCTGGGCAATCTGGTTCTCTAAAGGGTAGATTTACTAAATGTTCTAAAAAGGAAAAGTGTAAGTGTTGCCCATAGCAGCCAATCAGATTCTAGCTGTCATGTTCTAGAATGTTCAAGATAAATTATATCTAGAATCTGATTGGTTGCTATAGGCAACATCTCCTAAGTGTTGTCAAAATTCCAGCATATGCTGGCTATCAGCTGGCACACAGCATGCTGGGACTTGTAGTTTTATAACATCTGGAGAGCTGTTGTCCAGACCTGCATTACATATTATTGAGAACTGTTTTACTAAACATATTGGTCTCTACGTATTTGCTCTAATCCTCTTGAGGTGTACTTTGAACAAGGACTGATTGACAATCATAGAAGGCTCTCCAACCAGGAACTTAGACCATGCAAAATGTGACACTATATTTACACCATATAATGAAAGCATTTGGTCCATTCACATAAACATGAATAACAAGTGCAAATGGCCACAGTCCAGCGTATCTGCATTGTTACATCTCCTTTATGTGCCGAGATCTACTAATTATATTGTATAATAGTCATTTTAGCAAATGTATCCATAATTATTATTACATTTAATGTTTTCATTCAATACCCTGTATATAGTGTTACGACTGATCCACTTTTCTTACAAAACATTGTGGAAAATGATGTTTTATTTAATCTGAGTAACTCATCTGGTCCATGTTTTTACTATAATACCAAATATTCAGTTCTGTTCATTAATAAAACTATTTGTAAGTTTGCACAAAAAACTGGGATGGAGAAACAGGTTTGGTTTTATGAGATGCTACAAAGCAGCAGCGGAATAATACGAAATATTGCAAGTTTCTGTCTCATAAAGCCGGGTGCTCGTATTGCGGACATATCGCCATGAAGTAGGGTTGGGACATAAAGAACAGTCTTTGTGCCAGGTTACATGTCTTCTCTTTTCATGATGCCACCAAGGACTGCTGGCAAATTTCAGCGCGGGGTCACGAGACTCGGCAGCCTATTGGGAACATTTTAAAGGGAAAAAAAAATGCAGGGGACCCAGCCCAAGTTAGCCCACTATGGGACCAGCCCGGGTGCCCCTCAAGCCCAGCCTGCCCCTGAATGCCACTGTCGTGCATTGCAGATGCCGTGAAGACAGTAATTAAAGTCATTTAAAATGAAAATGAGCTGCTGACACTATCATATTGGGAGGGTTATGAAATGCAAATAGCTTTGAGTCCTTGGTTAATCCGTATTTGATTTTGAGTCTGATCCCAAGACAGATATTTCTGGGCTTAGACAATATTCAGCTCATCAGATCATTAGGAAGCTGTGACTTCACCAAGAGAAAGGTGCATTAGACACAGTCTCATAAATACAAGATAACCAGTGCTGGCATTGCACACCTTGACAAGCTGGTCTTCTAGCTAAACATCTCTGTTTGATAGGGTAACATATATTGTATCAAGGGTAGACTGAGATGTGACGTGTTTCCGTTTTAAAGCTGCACTTTACCACCTAGGTAAAAGACTTTGCTTAGTTGCTGGATCCTGGGTCCTCCTCTTTAAGTGACGTGTGAGCACACTTGCCATCTTTTCCTCGGCTTCAGGGATATCCTGGTGGAGGGGGCTTGTGGGGGTGGGGCTTGACCAAGCGCATCATTTTGACCCCGCCCCCTAAACAGTTGTCTCAATTTTGGCCAATTACAGCAGGGGGTGTGACTAAGATGATGCGATATTTGCATCATTAAGTCCCGCACCCGCCTCTTATCTATTGCAGGGACGAGAACCGGGAGGTTGCCCTGCTCTCCTGGGATCTTGGGAGGTCTCCCAGAAATGCGGGAGTCTCCCGGACATTCTGGGAGAGTAGGCAACTATGCGTTAAAGAAAAACAGCTAATGAATCTGTAGAGACTGAAGTGTCTTTTACATTTCTGTCTCCATTACTGAAGTCATGTTGTCTTACCTGTCAGTCTTTGGTTAAATCTTGGTCTCCATAAAAATGGCCACCTCCATAGGCATCAATACATGGACATAGGACAAAATTTCTGAACTATGTCATCATGCCACAGATGGCGAAGCCAACCACGTCTTGTACTGGCTCAGCATCAGGGAGAATGCCAGACTCTTCAGGGAGTGAGGGAGATCACCCCTATTTCAGGGAGTCTCCCTGACATTCAGGGAGAGTTGACAATTATGCGTGTGAGTCATGAAGACCAATCACCAATCTCTTGCTTGTGGATAATGTTCGGTCCTCCTTCTCAAATACATAATCCTCACACCACCTGAGGGACGACGTTGTCCTGAAACTCCGACTAAGGGAACCTTGGTGACAATACTTTACCAGGGAGTAGTGCAGCTTTAAAAATGACACAAAGTAATGAGTGGATTTTCTGGATCCCTATCAAACTAGCGAAACACTACTTACTATGTGCCTGTATTGGAGTGATTTAAATACTGTGTTCCAAACACAAGTGCACAAAGCACCAGTCTGACACTACACTAAGGAATTCTCTTCTGCATTGTCAGCTTCCCCATAATGCAATAAATATTATTCTCTAGACCATTAACAATATTTACAAAGGATTGGTGTTCACACCTGTAATCAGGAGAGTTGGCAGGTCAGCTATTAAGACCAGACAAATATGAAACACAGCCTGTGCTATCAGTAGTAATCTGTCCGTCTGAAATGCCGCTATATCGGTCACATATTTCAGGAAAGCAGGTTACTTGGGTGTGTTTAATCCAAATAACTGTCCAGAAAGTAAAAACCAAAAAAGGTGTGGAGCGTAAATAATTGATAATTGTTGATAATTTCATAGTGGTCGATCATCCTTTGGTTTGCAGCTCAGTCTCTGAGTGGTATAAGGCCGGTTAGTCCGTCTCACGCGGGTTATTCAGACACGCTCAGTGGTGTTATGGATCATGGCCCAATCAGGAAAAGTATTCAGCTGAAAGAGGCTGATGCCCCAGGTGTTGATAGCGACCATTATAACAGCCAAGCCAATGACATTGACTCCCAGGCCCGCCTTCACCTGGGATAGGAAGAGAAAACACAGGACTAAGGACCTGTACATTTATACCAGTGTTGGCTAACCAGTGACACTCCAGGTGTTGTGAAACTACAAGTCCCAGCATGCTTTGCCAATATATAGCAGCTTATTGCTGGAAGGGTATGCTGGGACTTGTAGTTTCACAACACCTGGAGTGTCACAGGTTAGCCAACATTGATTTATACCATACATACATACATATTGCTGTCTACTATTGTTAACTTGTCAGTATTGCAGTGGTTATTAAAACAACCATTTATTATTATTATTATTATTATTATTATTATTATTATTATGTCTTTAAATATTACCATAGTTTTTAAACAAAATGTGCATCATACTTAAAGGGGTTCTCCACCTGACGTTAGTTTCATTTTCGAGGTAGGTTTGCTTATTTTATCTGCCCTTAAAGGCAAAAACTGCACAAACATAAGTTTCTCTGTTGTCATATCTAAGGGCAACAGATTTAAATTTGGCTGGACAAACTTCTGTGAAAGTGGAGCTCATCTTACAGTATGGTTTTCTCCACACAGTGGAGGCAGCCATTTTGTTGGTAGGGCCAATAGTCACGTGATGGTGACAGTGACTACGTGGCTACTTCCTGTGTGCGCTTTCTTACAAGATAATACATGTCCGTCTCACCATATCTTTGATCTGGCAGTGCCCATAGTTATACACAATTGCATTTGGGGGATTGCCCACAGGTAGCATCACAGCGAAGGAGATGCACATGGCGACTGGTATCAGTGTGTACAGCGGGTTAATGTGAAGAGCCTCTGACTGCAAGAGAAAGGTAAACAGAATATTTTATGAATAAACTGGCTGCTTCCTTATAATAAGTATGAATACAAATGGCCACAGTTTGATAATACTTCTCTACAGTAGACTTCAGTACAGTTGCTGAGAAAGCAACTTCAAATTACTTGTGATTTTTAAAGATTCTACTTAAAATAACATCTCAATTAACCACTAAAATATCGGTCGGACCCTTTAACCTATAAATGTTATTCTCATGCCAGTGAGAACTACTTACCAGGCTGCATAATATGGGCAAGAAGATGGTAATGGTGGCCGGGTTACTGACGAACTCTGTCACGGCGGAGACCAAGACGCAGGCTAAGAGGCTGACCGACCAGGATGGCAGGCTGCTGAGACATTCCATCTGACGCCCAATCCAGGCCGAGAGACCGGACGTCTGCAATGGACCCCAGAGGGCTGATTTACTAACAGTATAACATGGCGCTAGACATTATTATTATTACCAGTTATTTATATAGCGCCACTAATTCCGCAGCGCTGTACAGAGAACTCACTCACATCAGTCCCTGCCCCATTGGGCTTACAGTCTAAATTCCCTAACATACACACACACACTTTGTGAGGAACCAAGCCCTCAATTATCCTCCTGTCCTTTTACCCAAATCACTTTTTCTTGGGGAAAAGCAAAATGAAGATAAACAAACCAAAAAAATGTAAAGAGAAAAACAATTATACAAAAAAAACATCAATTGTTTGTGTCCAGTTTGCCTACATAGTGTACACAGAGCTTTGATTGATCCAGTGTTAGATGATAGAAGCAAGTGTCTGATTGCTATGGGTTATTGTCAGGGCACCTGACACACAACTTCGGGAAGAGACAGTGTTACATGCACAGCCTAGGAGGGGTGTGACAGTGTGCACCAATACAAGAAGCTTGTCCACAAAGGCATCTTCTCCAGTACATTCTGGCAAATCTATGGCCAGGAATGGGCGGGACCCCACTACAATTACCAACGCTATGCCCACAAGGGAAGCAGGAGCACCGTGTAACCGTCCCTTCCCCAAAATTTCCTAGTAAATAACCCTGAGATATAAAAGAAGGGTGTAGAGAGACCACAAAACCAGGTTTTCCCAACAATACCCTCGAAGATGGCAACAGATAAGCTCAGGTTGGGATATAACCTGAAAAATAGAATTCTCTGAAGACGGAGTAACCCATTGGTGACTGCTTAAGTCAAATCCGGATTAAGGCTCCAAGGAGCCCTAGTCAAAATATTGGTTTAGCCCCCAACCCCCTTTGGTTAGTCCCTGGCAAAAAAAACCCTCTTTCCTATGGCATTTCCATTCACCGATCAGTATTTACTGCCCTGCAAATTACTTATGAAAGTTGTTATTTGTTAGGGCCGACGCTGGCATCATTACCAACCCAAAGTGTTGCTAGAGGCAGTGTTGTTAGTTGCAGCAGCTGCAAGACTTCCTACCAGCCGCCAAGCAGCGAGGTAAAGCCGGCGATGCGGCAGCATTTACAAACAAGAAGCAGCTGCAGGAGTGGGAGGAAAACATGCTGGACTCAAGGGAATTGGTTACCCAGGCCAAGCAAGGCCCCTAGGCAGAAGCCTAGGTGAACTAGAGGGTGATCTGGCTCAGGATAGGTAGCTCCTACCTCTGCTATTAATAATGGTGAGGCGGTTCGGAGAAACCAACGCTGATGGGTCCAAAGCAGTAGAAGATTTAGAGACATCTGTATTATAGTTCTGGGAGTTATCACCTTACATCCAGCAGCCAGAGCGTATCCTCCTCCAACCAGCACAACGATCTCCCAGGGCATATGTCTCTGGAACTCCGGCCAGGTCAACATGGGGCCTCCCAGGTACGGTCCATCATCTTCTCTGCCCTCGTTACGTCCTGACGGCAAAAAGGGCATCAAGTGTATGGAACCCCCCAGCTAATAGGATCTGATTTAAATGAACCAATTACCTGGATATTCACTTTACACCAAAGCGGACCCTGCAGTGTCTTATGTGAGTCTAATCTGCTGGACATGACGGCCCCAATGTGGACACAAAAGATTTATCCATCAAACTAGTCATGTAACAAAATAGCTGAGAGTGTTCCCGAAATGTTCTAACAAAGAGCGTAATGTTCTCACCTGATTCCCCTTTTCCACGGCATGTGAACTGGGGTCTTCTGGATGGAATGAGAAACAGCAGAAACCCCAGGAACACTGACACTGTAGCATCCGTTCTGAAACCGTTCCTAAAACATAAGCGTTTGTGTGTTAACATGGCAGGACTGGATGGTGCACTGAGGGGCAGCCGACCAACTGAGCTGCAGGAGACAGGTAGTTTCTCTACCTGAACATTTATTTGTACTTACTTCTCAAATAAGGATTCCCAGCCTGGCACAAAGCCGGGTTCCCGGGTGAACCAGAGCAGAGTCATCAGAATGAAGAAGACAACAGTGACCTTCTCTGGGTAGCTGGAGAGAAACAGAAAAAGTCACATTTGCATGTTTTTCCTTCCTCCCAAATGTGCCCAATTATGGTGGGACAGTCCCGAAGAGCAGACCTCGAAGTAGCACCAAAAATGGGCTTTGGGAGATGTCCAAAGCTGCCAGGACCCGGAGCCGTGGCCACGCGAATTGCTTCATCCTGGCCCCGCCCCTCTCTCACACTATACCAATTTCGGCCTATTAAAGCAGGGGGGCAGGACAAGCATAACGCGATTAGCCCTGTCCCCACCCATTCATTAAGTATGTGGGCAGGATGCCGCAGGTTGCCTTCTCTCCCAGGAGACCGGGAGAACCCTCAAAAATTTGAGAGTCTTCCAGAAATTCCGGAAGACTAGGCAACTATGGTTTTATCTCATTACAAGCATAGGACAAGGAACGTCCTGAAAATGTGCTCTCTCCACCCCTTTATCTCATTACAATAAGCACGCTCAGCAAAATTAAATCATGTTTCTGCTCTGGTGTGCAAAACAAGGCACAACGTAGCTCCTCCTACATACTTCAGTAGCCACACCTTCACTCCACCCAACTCCTCCCCTCTGCCTGTGCAACCGCTTATGTAAATTTAGTCATATTGCTCCACAATGCTATTCTCCCTGCATATCTCCCAATATGAAGTGGGACATGGGGCGTGGTCATGTCGGAGGGGTGTGGTCATATCATAATGAGGACGTGGTCACGCCCACAGAGGGCTGCAAAGCGCCAGGATGTCCATTACATACCTCCTTTCCCCTAACATTTCCACCCACAGTCACACATATCCCCAGCTCCCTAAAATCGGGACAGTTGGAAGGTATCGCTCCCTGGCAATAATCACTGTCACACAGTGGGTACAAAGCATCTACTTGGTGCAGCACGGTGGCACAATGGTTAGCATTGCTGCCTCACAGCATTGGGGTCATGGGTTCAAATTCCACCATGGCCCTATCTATGTGGAGTTTGTATATTATCCTGGTGTTTGCGTTGGTCCTCCCACACTGTGTATTTAGACAGTAAGCTCCAATGGGGCAGGGACTGATGTGAGTGATTACAGAGAGTAGTAGCTGAGAGCACCCAAGATGGCCGCCTCACCTTTTTCCACAATGTACAGTGATTTGAGTCCTATTGGGGGACAGGCGCTTTATATATAGAATTATATTATTATTTTGGGCTATGGAGCTGCAGTTTTGTGCTTAGTAAATGGCCTCCAACGGAGGCAGCCATTCCAGAATGAAACCTATTTATTCACTATGAACCAGAGATGTCACTGAGGCACCGAGGGCCTTGGTGACCGTAACGTTTCTCAGTGAATGGACACATTGCATTGTCTCTCTTATTAGTTCAGCCTATAAAGTGATACACACAGAGGTCTTAGGGGGGGCGACCATATTAAATGGCTCCCCCCACATAAACACAGGGATTTTAAAGACGAGATAAAATGAATAATGTTTTTCCAATATGCTGAATATTTCACAATCACCTGCAGGTGGCGCCTTACAAATCTACAATAATAATAATAAATGTTTTTATATTTCCAAAACTAATGAGATTTCATATAAAGTATACCTAATATTCCCCAACTTTTCATATTCCTCCTGGATTCGTCTCTCGGACGCCTCCTCCTGTCTGGTCTTTTTCTTCTTGCTGAGTGAACAGGTTTCCCTGAAGCTGAAAGTCAATGACAGTAAGTATTTATGACGGGCAACATGGTGGCACAGTGGTTAGCATTGCTGCCTCACAGCGCTGGGGTCATGGGACCATGCGTCTTGCTGCAAAATCAGCGCACAACTTTTATCTATTCAGCATTACATATATCTTGTACTTGTGGCCCCTGGCCCTTGGAGAGAGGAGTCAGGGGCCCCAAAGTAAAGCCAGGGTGTGCAGACGCAAGTTAACGACTCCCCTTTGTGATATATTTTATTTTGAGTTAAAGTGATTTTAAAATACATCAGCTCGGTAATGAGAGGTAAACAGACGCATCAATACTTAGAGTTAGGTTCCATGTATGTTAAGTTGCGCAGCTCAATTTGCAGACGAGCAAATATAACTTGGCTCACATCTAAACAAAACATATTTACGTTTAGCCCCATGTGTTTATTGTGGGCATTGTTCCATTGGAGTCTATTCATATTTAATTGTAAACAGCATTGCGGCTGCCGCTCATGGTTATATAAGGAAATAAAATGTAAAATACATTTAAAACAACCCATTTGTTGTACATTATTCCTTAATATGGCTCTATGTAAGTTGACCACATCTAGTAACACACCGATCGGTCCAGACAATTATGTCAATTTAGACATCATTTTGCGTCTGCCCTTACTTAAAACCTAAATCAGCTGGATTTTAATTGGGAGGAAAATGTGATCAGCCGATGATTGCCTAGAAGTGTGTACGAGGTCGTCAGACAGCCACAGGGAAAATGTGAGCCCTGGAACAGATTATGCATAAGGTTATTATGTTACATACTTTATACGCAAATCTGTGATAAAATAAAACATCAGTATCTATTAAGGAGATTTTTTTACTTCGAATTAATCATTTCCAGTGGTCTGAACCTTCATGTGTTGTATTCGCGGTGTGTGGACTAGGGATGTGCACCGGCGACTTTTGAGGTCTCGTGTTTTGTGTTTTGGATCCGGATTTTCGTTATTTTTGAGGTTCGGATTTGTCTCGCAAAACACTTGACGAAAGGTCTCGGTTCGGATTTAAGGTATTGGATTCGGATTTTTTTTGAAAAAAACATAAAAAGTTTAAAAATCAAGTTTTTGGGCTTATTTTCACTCCTAGGCTATTATTAACCTCAATAACATTCAATAACAAGCATTTCCACTAATTTACAGTGTATTCTGAACACCTCACAATATAGTTATTAGTCCAAAACGTTGCAACAAGGTATCTTTCTGGACTGCGTAGAGGAGTGGGTCACCACAATATATATTAAAAACCCTGAACTTTTATGATTC
The DNA here is from genome assembly GCF_038048845.1 of Mixophyes fleayi. Lineage (NCBI taxonomy): Eukaryota > Metazoa > Chordata > Amphibia > Anura > Limnodynastidae > Mixophyes > Mixophyes fleayi. The sequence continues at coordinate 332,352,207 of NC_134405.1, read as the reverse complement.
GCACCAATAATTGTACCTGGACTGCGTAGAGGAGTGGGTCACCACAATATATTAAAAACCCTGAACTTTTATGAATCGCACCAATAAATGTACCTGGACTGCGTAGAGGAGTGGGTCACCACAATATATATAATAAGAAAACCATCAACTGGTTTGATTCGCACCAATAAATGTACCTGGACTGCGTAGAGGAGTGGGTCACCACAATATATTAAAAACCCTGAACTTTTATGAATCGCACCAATAAATGTACCTGGACTGCGTAGAGGAGTGGGTCACCACAATATATATAATAAGAAAACCATCAACTTGTTTGATTCGCACCAATAAATGTACCTGGACTGCGTAGAGGAGTGGGTCACCACAATATCTTAAAAACCCTGAACTTTTATGAATCGCACCAATAAATGTACCTGGACTGCGTAGAGGAGTGGGTCACCACAATATATATAATAAGAAAACCATCAACTTGTTTGATTCGCACCAATAAATGTACCTGGACTGCGTAGAGGAGTGGGTCACCACAATATATTAAAAACCCTGAACTTTTATGAATCGCACCAATAAATGTACCTGGACTGCGTAGAGGAGTGGGTCACCACAATATATATAATAAGAAAACCATCAACTGGTTTGATTCGCACCAATAAATGTACCTGGACTGCGTAGAGGAGTGGGTCACCACAATATATTAAAAACCCTGAACTTTTATGAATCGCACCAATAAATGTACCTGGACTGCGTAGAGGAGTGGGTCACCACAATATATATAATAAGAAAACCATCAACTTGTTTGATTCGCACCAATAAATGTACCTGGACTGCGTAGAGGAGTGGGTCACCACAATATCTTAAAAACCCTGAACTTTTATGAATCGCACCAATAAATGTACCTGGACTGCGTAGAGGAGTGGGTCACCACAATATATATAATAAGAAAACCATCAACTTGTTTGATTCGCACCAATAAATGTACCTGGACTGCGTAGAGGAGTGGGTCACCACAATATATTAAAAACCCTGAACTTTTATGAATCGCACCAATAAATGTACCTGGACTGCGTAGAGGAGTGGGTCACCACAATATCTTAAAAACCCTGAACTTTTATGAATCGCACCAATAAATGTACCTGGACTGCGTAGAGGAGTGGGTCACCACAATATATATAATAAGAAAACCATCAACTTGTTTGATTCGCACCAATAAATGTACCTGGACTGCGTAGAGGAGTGGGTCACCACAATATATATAATAAGAAAACCATCAACTTGTTTGATTCGCACCAATAAATGTACCTGGACTGCGTAGAGGAGTGGGTCACCACAATATCTTAAAAACCCTGAACTTTTATGAATCGCACCAATAAATGTACCTGGACTGCGTAGAGGAGTGGGTCACCACAATATATATAATAAGAAAACCATCAACTTGTTTGATTCGCACCAATAAATGTACCTGGACTGCGTAGAGGAGTGGGTCACCACAATATATTAAAAACCCTGAACTTTTATGAATCGCACCAATAAATGTACCTGGACTGCGTAGAGGAGTGGGTCACCACAATATCTTAAAAACCCTGAACTTTTATGAATCGCACCAATAAATGTACCTGGACTGCGTAGAGGAGTGGGTCACCACAATATATATAATAAGAAAACCATCAACTTGTTTGATTCGCACCAATAAATGTACCTGGACTGCGTAGAGGAGTGGGTCACCACAATATATATAATAAGAAAACCATCAACTTGTTTGATTCGCACCAATAAATGTACCTGGACTGCGTAGAGGAGTGGGTCACCACAATATATATAATAAGAAAACCATCAACTTGTTTGATTCGCACCAATAAATGTACCTGGACTGCGTAGAGGAGTGGGTCACCACAATATATTAAAAACCCTGAACTTTTATGAATCGCACCAATAAATGTACCTGGACTGCGTAGAGGAGTGGGTCACCACAATATCTTAAAAACCCTGAACTTTTATGAATCGCACCAATAAATGTACCTGGACTGCGTAGAGGAGTGGGTCACCACAATATATATAATAAGAAAACCATCAACTTGTTTGATTCGCACCAATAAATGTACCTGGACTGCGTAGAGGAGTGGGTCACCACAATATATATAATAAGAAAACCATCAACTTGTTTGATTCGCACCAATAAATGTACCTGGACTGCGTAGAGGAGTGGGCACTGGGCACCACAATAAAATATATAAAAAACCTTCAACAGGTCTGCATTACACTACACATACGGCTGCTCCTCCATCCTCTCCATCATATACATGTTGGAGTTTTAGCATGTGACAACCTCTTGTTTTTGATAATGTCAGTGCATTTTGAATATTTTTCAATTTGCCCCACACCACTGAATGTACTTTATCTATGATACGCATCTATCTATCTTGACTGCGTAGTGTGGTGGCCCCGGTACACAATTTGGTACCGGGGCCACAATAAAATAAATACACCCTCCACGTGTCAGAATTCCACCAAACAAGTATCTGGACTGCGTAGTGGGGTGGCCCCGGTACCCAACTTGATACCGGGGCCACAATAAAATAAATACACCCTCCACGTGTCAGAATTCCACCAAACAAGTATCTGGACTGCGTAGTGGGGTGGCCCCGGTACCCAACTTGATACCGGGGCCACAATAAAATAAATACACCCTCCACGTGTCAGAATTCCACCAAACAAGTATCTGGACTGCGTAGTGGGGTGGCCCCGGTACCCAACTTGATACCGGGGCCACAATAAAATAAATACACCCTCCACGTGTCAGAATTCCACCAAACAAGTATCTGGACTGCGTAGTGGGGTGGCCCCGGTACCCAACTTGATACCGGGGCCACAATAAAATAAATACACCCTCCACGTGTCAGAATTCCACCAAACAAGTATCTGGACTGCGTAGTGGGGTGGCCCCGGTACCCAACTTGATACCGGGGCCACAATACCTCCTCCAAACATGCTACAGACAATTCGTCATTGAGATCCCATTAAGTATGTTAAAGACAGACAGGGTCCAAGTGTTATTAGTTGACTTTGTAAAGAAAAAAACTGTCCCTGTTGCACATAGTCGTGCAATGAAGACTTACTTTTTCATTTAAAGGCACGATCTTTCAAGTGTAGTGTTTGTAAGTCTAAGTCATATTATACTTTTGGTAAAATTGGTTTTTTTGGTTCCTCTTTATGTTAATTAATTAGTAATAGAATTAAAGTAGGAAATAGAATTAAATAGAATTAAAGTAGGAAATAGAGTGGTATAGAGTTGTAGTGTGGTATAGATAGAGTGGTCCACACAATATAATAATAAAACCCTCAACTGGTCTGAATTCCACCAAACAAGTATCTTGACTGCGTAGTGTGGTGGCCCCGGTACACAATTTGGTACCGAGGCCACAATATAATTAAAAAACCCTCCACGTGTCGGAATTCCACCAAACAAGTATCTGGACTGCATAGTGGGGTGGCCCCGGTACCCAATTTGATACCGGGGCCACAATACCTCCTCAAAACATGCTCCAGACAATTCGTCATTGACAGACCCCAGACAGACAGGGTCGTAGTGTTATTGTTTGACTTTGTAAACCCAAAAAAATGTCCCTGTTGCACTTGCACATAGTCGTGCAATCAAGACTGACTTTTTCATTTAAAGGCACGATCTTTCAAGTGTAGTGTTTGTAAGTCTAAGTCATATTATACTTTTGGTAAAATTGGTTTTTTTGGTTCCTCTTTATGGTAATTAATTAGTAATAGAATTAAAGTAGGAAATAGAATTAAATAGAATTAAAGTAGGAAATAGAGTGGTATAGAGTTGTAGTGTGGTATAGATAGAGTGGTCCACACAATATAATAATAAAACCCTCAACTGGTCTGAATTCCACCAAACAAGTATCTTGACTGCGTAGTGTGGTGGCCCCGGTACACAATTTGGTACCGAGGCCACAATATAATTAAAAAACCCTCCACGTGTCGGAATTCCACCAAACAAGTATCTGGACTGCATAGTGGGGTGGCCCCGGTACCCAATTTGATACCGGGGCCACAATACCTCCTCAAAACATGCTCCAGACAATTCGTCATTGACAGACCCCAGACAGACAGGGTCGTAGTGTTACTGTTTGACTTTGTAAACCCAAAAAAATGTCCCTGTTGCACTTGCACATAGTCGTGCAATCAAGACTGACTTTTTCATTTAAAGGCACGATCTTTCAAGTGTCAGAAAGAGAGAGAAGACACAGGAGAGGAGAGTTGTAGCTGGGGACCTGGGGTGGAAGCTCCCAGGCTCCCCCAGCATTGCCTGGAAGTCTGAGCGTGGTGACTGAGCCAGGGCAAGGAATGTGTGCCCTGGATGAGGGGGAGAACTCCATGCCACTATAGTGAACCCAAGAGAGAGGGGGACACTGCACATGGAAGAGGCCCTGGAGTGAGGGCTGCTACAAGAGGCATGGTAGCTGTAGTGTCAGATCCTGAGGCTGAGAGTACACAGAGTGACGTGTCAGAGCACAGGAGACATTATCCCCGCAGAGGAGGGATGAGCTGCAGTTGAGAGGTCTGCTGTTGAAATAGGACATGCACACTTTAACAAACCAATCATTTCAGCGACAGGGCCTACCAAACAACTTTGACTGAAATGATTGGTTTGTTTGGGCCCCCACACCAAAAAAGCTATTCATCTCTCCCTGTACAGACTAAACAGGCTCTACTGAGGCAAGATGTCGTCCTCATCCTCAACCTCTGATTCCTCTCCCCCTACAGTGTCTACTTCCTCCTCATCACACATTATCAATTCGTCCCCGCTGGACTCCACAACCACAGGTCCCTCTGTAGTATCTGGAGGGCAGTGCTGTACTTCATTGAGGAATTGATTATTCATTTTTATAAACATCATTTTTTCAACGTTGTGAGGAAGCAACCTCCTTCGCCGCTCACTGACCAGGTTCCCCGCTGCACTAAAAACTCTTTCCGAGTACACACTGGAGGGGGGACAACTCAGGTAAAATAGAGCCAGTTTGTACAGGGGCTTCCAAACTGCCTTTTTTTCCTGCCAGTAACAATATGGACTGTCTGACATGTCTACTTGGATGGTGTCAGCAAAGTAATCATCCACAATTTTTTCTATTGTGACAGCATCCAATGCAGCGAGAGTAGACATGTCTGCAATGGTTGGCAGGTCCTTCAGTCCGGACCAGATGTTATCAGCATCCCCGCCAGTGCCTCTTTTGGGAAAACTGAGCTTTTTCCTCGCAGCCATAGATGTGGAAGAAAATGAGGGTGGAGCTGTTGGCATGTCACGGTCCTCTTCAGAGGACAATCTCCTGACCAGCAGGTCTTTGCACCGCTGTAGATTTGTGTCCGCCGGAAACAGAGACACAACATACGCTTTAAACCGAGGATCGAGCACGGTGGCCAGAATGTATTCCTCTGACTTTAAAAGAGTGACCACCCTCGGATCCTGGCAAAGCGTACGAAGGGCTACATCCACAAGAGCTACATGCTTGCTGTAATCGCAATGGCTTACCAGCTCCTCCCTCACTTTCTCCAGCTGCTTCTGCAACAGCCTGATCAGGGGAATGACCTGACTCAAGCTGGCAGTGTCGGAACTGACTTCTCGTGTGGCAAGTTCAAATGGCTGCAGAACCTTGCACAACACGGAAATCAGTCTCCACTGCGCTTGACTCAGGCGCATCCCCACTCCTTTGCCTATGTCGTAGGTGGCTGTGTAGGCCTGAATGGCCTTTTGCTGCTCCTCCATCCTCTGCAGCATATAGAGGGTGGAGTTCCAGCGCGTCACAACCTCTTGTTTGAGGTGATGGCAGGGCAGGTTCAAGCTTTTCTGATGTGCCTCTAGTCTGCGGTAGGCACTGGCTGAATGCCGAAAGTGTCCAGCAATTTTGCGGGCCACCGCAAGCATCTCCTGCACACCCCTGTCACTCTTGAGGTAATGCTGCACCACCAAATTAATGGTGTGGGCAAAACATGGGACGTGCTGGAAATTGCCCATATTTAATGCCCGCACAATGTTACTGGCATTGTCTGACACCACAAATCCCCATGAGAGTCTAAGTGGGGTAAGCCACTGGGAGATAATTTCCCTCATTTTCTCTAATATGTTGGCAGCGTTGTGCCTCTTATTAAAGCCTGTAATGCACAATGTTGCCTGCCTTTGCATGAGCAGCCATTTTGTAGATGCTGCTACTGATGCAGCTGTTGCTGTTGCTGCGGAAGGGGATGCATCTACCCAGTGGGCTGTCACAGTCATATAGTCCTTCGTTTGCCCAGAACCACTTGTCCACATGTCCGTGGTTAAGTGGACAGTGGGTACAACCGCATTTTTAAGAGCACTGAGGACACTTGATCGTACTTCTCTGTACATTTTTGGTATCGCCTGCCTAGTGAAGTGGAATCTCGAGGGGATTTGGTACCGGGGACACAATACCTCCATCAACCCTCTAAATCCCACTCCACTGATGGCGGACACCGGGCGCACGTCTAACACCAACATTGCAGTTACAGCCGCAGTTATACGCTTTGCAATAGGGTGACTACTATCGTATTTGGTGGTCATGGCAAACGACTGTTGGACGGTCAATTGTTTGGTGAAAGACTTAGCGGTCTTACGACTTCCCCTCTGGGAAGATGACCGACTAACAGCAGCAACAGCAGCAGTGGCAGTAGTAGGCGTACCGCTGCAGGATTCCTCGGATGAATCCCGTATTGAGGAGGACTCAGTCTGGCTGGTGACTTGGGCTGCAGGACTGAATCTGATGGAGATTGTGGAGGAAGTTGACGAGGAGGGTGTTGCTGGTGTGTATCCAACTGGACCACGGGATTTAGGTGTCCCTGTACCGATGAGGGTCCTAGCCCCAGTTCCTGAACTAACCACTGAACTATGAAGGTTATTCAGGTGACGTATAAGGGAGGATGTTCCTAGGTGGGCAAGATCCTTACCCCTGCTTATTTGAGCTTTACATAAGCTACATATTGCCATACATTGGTTGTCTGGATTTGGATAAAAATAACTCCAGACCGAAGAGGTGCATTTTTTGGTCTTCTGACCAGGCATGACGATGGGCTTTTTCATCCCATGGACATCAGCTGTTTCCCCCCCTGGTGCCTCATTTACAATAACCACATCACCATCCTCATCATCAAGTTCCTCCACAGCGCCAGCTACATCATCAATAGCCTCCTCCCGAGCCACCTCTTCCCGTACAGTGATGGGAAGGTCAGGCTTGACAACCACCAACACGCTTGGACTCGCCTTGGGGATTTGTGATAATTTCTCTTTAGAAGGCAGAGTTGTTTGCTGTTTTGTTGCTGACAGCATAACTCTCTTCAATTTTTTGTAGGGGGGGGGAGGAGGAGGAGGGCTAAGATCCGTGGGTGAAGCTGAACCACTAGTCATGAACACGGGCCAGGGCCTAAGCCGTTCCTTGCCACTCCGTGTCGTAAATGGCATATTGGCAACTTTACGTTTCTCCTCAGATGATTTTAAGTTTCTCTTTTTGCTACTTTTTCTTAACTTGGGCTTTTTGGATTTTACATGCCCGGTACTACGAGATTGGGCATCGGGCTTGGAAGACGACGTTGATGGCATTTCATCGTCTATGTCATGACTAGTGGCAGCAGCTTCAGCATTAGGAGGAAGTGGGTCTTGATCTTTCCCTACTTTATCCTCCAAATTTTTGGTCTCCATTATATGTAGCACAAGATACTGCAGAATGTGTGAACTTGGTAATATTGCAGTACCAATGGACTTATAATGCTGGATTGGTTTTGCAAATTTGGTTATAATTATTATATATATTTTTTTTTTTTTAAATTTTTTATTTTTTTTTACTTTTTTTTTATTTTTTACAAACTTGGGAATAATGGGGAAATAACTATGCCCTTAGAAGCACAGAGCACAGGACACAGCACCACTGGACTGAACAGGACACGGCACAGGACCCAGCAGCACTACGGAACTCAGCAGGACAGAGCACAGGACACAGCACCACTGGACTGATACTGCAGAATGTGTAAACTTTGTAATATTGCAGTACCACTGGACTTTTACTGCTGAATGTGTGAACTTGGTAATATTGCAGTACCAATGGACTTATAATGCTGGATTGGTTTTGCAAATTTGGTTATAATTATTATATATTTTTTTTTTTTTTTTAATTTTTTTATTTTTTTTTACTTTTTTTTTATTTTTTACAAACTTGGGAATAATGGGGAAATAACTATGCCCTTAGAAGCACAGAGCACAGGACACAGCACCACTGGACTGAACAGGACACGGCACAGGACCCAGCAGCACTACGGAACTCAGCAGGACAGAGCACAGGACACAGCACCACTGGACTGATACTGCAGAATGTGTAAACTTTGTAATATTGCAGTACCACTGGACTTTTACTGCTGAATGTGTGAACTTGGTAATATTGCAGTACCAATGGGCTTATACTGCAGGATTGGTTGTGAAAATTTTGTGGTAATTAAAAAATATTAAAGTAGTTTTTGGTATTTTATAAAAAAAACTTTTTTTTATTTTTTTAAACACAGGGGAATATTGGGGAAATAACTATGCCCTTAGAAGCACAGAGCACAGGACACAGCACCACTGGACTGAACAGGACACAGCACAGGACCCAGCAGCACCACTGACCTCAGAAGGACAGAGCACAGCACACAGCACCACTGGACTGATACTGCAGAACACAGCACAGCACAGCACAGCACAGCACTAAACAGCACAGCACTAAACAGCACAGAACTAAACAGCACAGAACTAAACAGCACAGAACTAAACAGCACAGAGGACCACCTAACACACCCTCCCTCTACCCTGATCAATGCCCGAGTGAAGATGGCGGCGACTAGCGGGGAATTTATAGGATCCGAGTATCGCGAGATCCGACAACGGGATTATGAGTCAGAGCCTCAGTTTCACTTTTGAATTTGGCGCCAATACCCGGATCTGTCTCGGATCCGACTCGGATCCGCAACGTTCGGGTGGGCTCGGATTTCAGAAATCCGAGCGCGCTCATCCCTAGTGTGGACACCTTAAAAATGACTCCAACTTAAAAGAATTCTCTTGTCCAGGCAGCTTTGTTCAATTTTATAACAGCTAGAGATGCTCAGGCTCGGTTCCTCGAGAACCGAACACACCTGAACTTAGGGGATCCGAGTACTGAGCCGAGCTGGGAATTGAAAACAAGGTAAAACGTCATTGTTACATCGTTGGATCTCGGGAGTTTTGGTTTCCTTTTTAAGATTCAACATAACGGTGGGTGGGAGGGAGGGCGGACCCCCATTTTTCTTTTCTGCCACTGCTGTGTGCCAATGTGTCCTAGTTGTGCTAGGAACTGCCGTGTGTTTGTGTCATTACTCTGTCGCTTACCATCCAGCCAGGTCTCTGCAGTATTTGTCCGAAAGTGTATGAAAATAATATTGTGATCTGTGAGGTGGTCAAAATTGACTGCAAATGACTTGAAATTAGTGTTATGAAGGTTAATAATAATGTAGGAACAAAAAAAGAGCAAAATTATGTGATTTTAGCATATTTTAGGATTTTTTCTAAAAAATCCAAAACCAAAACACACAAGGGCGGTTTTGCCAAAACCAGAACACGAAGCTAATCCAGATCCAAAACCAAAACCAGTTCACGGGGCTCAGTGAGCATCTCTAATAACAAAAGATAAACTCAACTTTGTGTTTTGGACACAGTTGTCATATCAAAGGGCGACGACAATCAAACAAATCTGCCTGGACCATAGAATTTGCTGAAGGTGGAGCTATCTCCTACCTCAAGGGGGCCGAGTATTTTGTGGTTGATAGAACAGAATACAATAACTCATTGGTTGTTGATGGTCTTCGTTTATCTACTCACTTGCATCCAAGAAACAGCCAATGCATCCACACCCAGGTCAGTAGCAGCACAATGACAGTAATGGGCAAGCTGAACACAAACCAAGTGCCGAAATTAACCACCTCAGCGTCCGGGTAGCGGCTGCAATGTCAGGAGAGAATATATGTGAGACAAAGGAGCAATAAATGCAAATGTTCAGTAAAGGTTCAAAACATATTAACCATTTCCTGGTTAAACCAGACAGAGAGAATAACGTATATTGGTCGGGGGTTTAGCTCCCGGGTGCCTACTTCTTGAAATGCTCCAGAAAGATGAGGCTGGTGGATGTCCCGATGATGGTGGTCAGACCACCGATGGTCGCTGCGTAGGAGACGCTTAGTGACAAGCACTTGCAGATCATGTGGTCATGTTTGGATCTATATTTTCCTTGCTCCTTTGGATCTCTAGACTCAGCAGACGGGAGAACCAGAATCTGTGTCTGCAAAAAAAAAAAAGGGAAAACAATCAATCAGATTCTAGTTAGAATTTATCGAATACATTCTAGAAAACTTGCTTCTGCAAAAAAAATGATGGTGATGTTAATTTGTATACACAACGTTGGGTAAATACAGTGTTGCAATTTCCCATAAATTACTACTTATCTTAGCCTTATTTATGACTTAAATTAATCACAAGAGTGAGATAACGTGTGGACTGTTTTGCTTACATGTGACACTTTTGCAGTGCACGAGGAAGGGGGAGGGTGGGGCACTTAGGATACCCATGGATGTTCCACAAGCCCCAAATATATTGTACAGCCTGGTGCTCAACTCAAAGGGCTAGCCTAGGAGCAATATTAGGAAGTAATGACAAGCAATCTGGAATGTCATTTGTTGATAGTTTTAGTGTCTCTTCAAATGCAAAGGTCACTGTAACAGAGACAACTTTAGACAGTGCAGATTGCTATTTGTTTCATGAGCTCAGAGGGTGATTATGTGACAAGGTCCCAGATTGTGTGAGCTGAGAGCTCTTTCCATTTTTTACTATAGAATAACAATAAAATATAGGAGAGTAAGTATTGTTTACTGTACTGTGCTGTCTCACCTTGTATTGTAATTTTGTTTGTCCCTGTACGGCGCCACGGACACCTAGTGGCGCCCTATAAATAAAAATTAATAATAATAATAATAATAATAATAATAATAATTGCAATGCATTAAACTAATGTTTCTGCATTAATATAGATTTGGCTGAGAACTGGCTGGATTGTCTCATTATCATTTTACAAGTTGAATGCGTGAACTTTGTTTCATAGCATACTTGTGAAACGCGTCATCAGGACGAATTGCCTTATTACGGCCTGACGCATAATAAAGTATGTTTCATATAGAGGTTTTTTTGGGGTGCAGACATTTTAGGGGCCGGTGTTGTCTTACCTGAGGGACAGACTGCCCATTATTAGGAGGTTTCATGATTCTCATGGGATTGGCAATCATATGGACACCATTGAGATTCTGCTGGTAGAAGACACAATGAAATAAAGGATCATTAATCAGACACAAAAAACACTTCCTTTAATTTCAATACCCCTCATAAAATAGTTATCATGTTCCCCTGGCCTATACCCAGGTTCTCCACCAGGGGGCGTGATGGTGTGTTGGGAGCAGGACTCTACCTGCGTGGGTCACTTCTCACAAGATACAGTCTATCGAAATTTGAATTTTCCAGATTTCTCTGAAGAAACCAGTGAGTGTAGTAGACTGTAGATGTCGTTACCTTGCTCTGGATGAGTTTGCTCAGGTCCTTGGCTGTGGCCCTAGAAAGCAAATGAATCAAACACTCAGTCAATCACTGTATGCATAATAAAAATGTTTTTTATTCCTTTGCCTTAATAGCTAGTTTACATTCCTCTATACTACTATATTTGTTTGATGGGTCAGAGCACCTTTTAGTTATCAATCTTCATCTCCTGCATGTCTGTGTCGACCCTGTTTTGAAATGGGAGGACACAAAACAACCTGTATCAAGCCGATCATCAGAAAGATTATTTATCAGACTGTGTTGTTTTTTATGCTGAAACAACCTACTGACCCACAAACCAGCATTGCTGAGTGTCTGGATCAAATAGCTCCAATAAGTAATTTTTCTCATTGCAATCTGTCTTGTCCCCTTAACTTTGTGTATGGGCAGCACGGTGGCTCAGTGGTTAGCACTTCTGCCTCAGAGCACTGGGGTCATGAGTTTGATTCCCAAGCATGGCCTTATGTGTGTGGCGTTTGCGTAGGTTTCCTCCGGGTGCTCCGTTTTCCTCCCATACCCAAAAAATATACTAGTAGGTTAATTGGCTGCTATTAAATTGACCTTAGTCTATGTGTGTGTGTGTTAGGAAATTTAGACTGTAAGCTCTAATGGGGCAGGGGCTAATGATAATGTATCAAACTCCTATTTTCCTATTGTGTGTAAGCTTCCCAGCTTGGCCCTCTTACTGTTGCCTGTCTGTAATAACCGGTTTTATTTATTAGTGTGTTCATTTCCAATGCTAAAACACTGCAGAATATACTGATGCTACGTAAACAAATGTTTATAATAGTAACAATATTTATAATAATGTTCACTGCAGCACAGAGTTTTTCAGAAGACAGGCGTGCTGACCTTGTGGGAGGTGCCTGAAGATAGTGGTGTCAAATGCTCCTCTATATGAAACATACTTGCTTATGCGTCAGGCCGTAATAAGGCGATTTGTCCTGATGACGCGTTTCGCAAGTATGCAATAAAACAAAGTTTCCGCATTCAACTTGTAAAGTTAAACAAGAACACAGTATTGTCATTTATTATATTGAGAACCTGCTCTAGGAGGGTATCTTGTAGACTAGATCTTTGATCTTTCTTCTGTTACAGTAAGTCCTTGCTTGCATGCTTGATTTGATGATTAGATACATTTTTTACATGTGTTTGACTAACTAGGTACACATGGACAAGCAGGAAATTAAGTGGGAGGAGACTAGAAAAACCTGTAGCCAATCAGAGCATTAGAATGTTAACATTAAGAATGTTCAGCTTAATCAACTCTTGCTGTTCATCTGTAGGCAACATTGAGCTGAGAGAGGCTGGGCCAACTGGTAGCCAATCAGAGCACCCAAACCTTAACTGCAGCACAAAGTCGGGATGTGAGGCTCCTGCTGGAAGATTGTGGTGTCCAACATATATAGTTGTGAAAGGAACATGTATGTGGTATTGATACATGAGGACATGGAACACCGTGCCTTCTTAATACAATAATGCAAGATAAAGGTGTTTGTCAAAAAGGAAGCTCATGAAGCTACGGGCAAGGACACTAGTGTAAATAGAAACAGATCACTTTATGTGCGCCATGCAGAGGTTTTATCATTCGTCCATTTAATCAGTATCATTTATTGAATGTAATTGCTCTTACTCCTCGTTGATGAAGATGAGTTCAATCGAAGGCTGATTCTGCTTCTCTTTCCCACCTGAAATAGCAACAAGGTGTCAGAAAATGTGGTAAATCTCCAGACATCTGAGTCAAACCATCCCAATATCAGTAAATTGTGAAAAGTAGGTTAGATAGCAAGATCAGGAGACACCTCCATGCAGAGCACATTAATATAGTAGGAGAATAGTTTCTATCATAGCCAGTCTTCAGTTTTCCACTAAAAAACCAAGGCATGCCTACTGAGCGCCGCGTACGTTTGTTTTAAACTGCACATAAGAGATCTCAAGATTGGTGTGGTGATGACTACGGGTGTACAGACACTGCAGGACACGTAGAATACCTATGTTGTATATAAAATCTCACAAGAATGCATAGAAATATATATATATATATATATATATATATATATATATATATATATATACACACAAGTTAACCCGTGCATGATACTCATGCATTCTAGTAAAATCAAGCTACTTAAGGTGTTAAAAAGGTTCTTGTCATGCATTTGGGCCTAGCCCAGGCCTCCTCAGGGGAAGAGCATTACTTCCCGACGCAAGCGCCATTTTTTAACATGGTTTTGTCCACATGTCACCACCTCATCATTCTTCTCCATCACCTCATCCTTCATCTTCATCGCCACATCCTTCATCAAGCTACTTAAGGTGTTAAAAACTCCCCACTGTCACCCCCGGCAACCACCAACCACTCCCAACTGTCACTTCTCCTTCAAGAAATATATAGGTCAGTGTATAACTCTGCCCAGCAGGTGGCGCTGCAGCTTGTTTTGGTTTTTTTTCCACACACGCCACTAGCCATTTATATAGTAGATAAGAAAACAGGGATACTCTGCACTCTCCAAACACATAATTAATGCTATATCAAGTACTGTTCTATATTAAAAACAGGGAATGTTAGTTCCACATATTGCAATATATGTTAAGCTGACCAACTCACGCCAAAGTCTTCCCATTCTGGTCAGTCCTAACATGATCAAATGCTATGCTATTTTATCTGGGCTTAAGGCTTACCTGCACACAGCTTTTAAAGGCAAGTTTTTCCCTAGCACTAGCAGCCATGGGAGACCTGGGACTCACCTGACACAAGTTGGAATTAATTAATGTAAAAAATGGGGTGCAAGAGTCATGGGACTTACATTGTATAAACAAAAACAGACATAGGTCCTCTGCACTCACCATGTACAGACTGGGGTGCAAGAGGGGGTTGCCCACATTGTATAGACAAGAAAACAGGGATACTCTGCACTCTCCAAACACATAATTATATATATATATTCAATTAATGTTACATGTCAATATTATAGCCATTTATGATCATACATATTTTTTTTTTTAAATATTTTTTTCCCTTTAAAAACATTTATTAGGGTGTACTTAATGTCTACAGTACATAACAGACATTGCTACAGTTGCTCCTGACTGCAGACACATGTTATAGATTACGCTACTGACATAACTAGGGCTCAGGACTTGGACTAGACCTTAGCTGGTGCAAGAGATACAGCAGAGCAGAAGCGTACTTCTGTCTGCACCCCCGAGATTGACTTGGACCTTCCGGCATGGGAGAACCCTTACTGTACATTGTCTATGTGCATCCATCCATTCCCCAACCCGTCCCCTCACCGGAATCATAGGCTGTAGTAAGTGTCATTTGCGCCCAAAGATGTCTTGCCTGTGGCTGCGTTTTGTTGCGTACTGTCCGGTTCTAAGCACAGAGTGATTTTGCACAAATACGCATTTAATGACTCAGGCCCAATGTGTCTACATGTAATAATTTACAAACAAAGTATTAATAGTGATCTCTATAGGTTTGGAGCCAGCAATTATAGTTTTATAGTCACATTTAGAATATTTATTGCCCTAGAACAGTGTTGGTTGACCTGTGACACTCCAGGTGTTGTGAAACTACAAGTTCCAGCATGCTTTGCCAATATATAGCAGGTTATTCCTGGAAGCGTATGCTGGGACTTGTAGTTTCACAACACCTGGAGTGTCACAGGTTATCCGACACTGCCCCGGAACATCCTCAATCACTATTCTTAAAAATAAGAATTTTGCCCCATGCAACATAGTTTTGAGTAGACAAATGGGGACTGCCGCAAACAAATTAAAATAACTAGAAAACAAAAAGTATAAAAATATTAAGATTTTGTGTGCCCCTTTAAAGTTCATTCCTAGACACGTGAGTCTGTGGTCTGAAAAAGCATAATGATAGAGACTATGCCTGCCTTATATCCTACAGTATGTGTTCATCAAAATCAGTCTAACATTAAAAAATGGATTAGCTTGGTTATCCCCACCACATGTGACTGTATATGTTCACCTCTTTACATTAACATAAGAATTTTAACGAGAAAATAAAACTAAATTAGACAGAATCCACCCAATTGTATCCCACAATTACTATCCACTAGAATGAATACATATATCTATGTTATGGAGTCTAGGGACAGCAGACAAATGCAAATGTTCTTGCTGCAGAAGTGTACTGGTATTAATGATAGAGACTATATACAGAGGTACTGCTAGAGGGGGAGTCAATCTCGCAATGCCCCCCAACATTTTTTATCACCATAACCCCTACTTTCCTCTTATAAAGATTAATTGTCACTATGTCACAGAGATTGCAGGAACACAATAATTGAAGGAACACAATGATTGCAGGAGCACAATGATTGCAGGAACACAATGATTCCAGGAACACAATGATTGCAGGAACACAATGATTCCAGGAACACAATGATTCCAGGAACACAATGATTGCAGGAGCACAATGATTCCAGGAACACAATGATTGCAGGAACACAATGATTGCAGGAACACAATAATTGCAGGAACACAATGATTCCAGGAACACAATGATTCCAGGAGCACAATGATTGCAGGAACACAATGATTTTAGGAACACAATGATTGCAGGAACACCATGATTCCAGGAACACAATGATTCCAGGAACACAATGATTCCAGGAACACAATGATTCCAGGAACACAATGATTCCAGGAACACAATGATTGCAGGAACGCAATAATTGCAGAAAGATATGTATCTGATTGGAGTCTTTCGGGCTTATGTAGATTTGGATGTATTTGCTCCCTGTACGTTATCAGTGAAGATGAATGTACATGCATAGATTCAGCCCAACACATCTCACAATTAGTACAGATTTACCTTTAGGAGCAATATGCGTGTATACTTACACATAACAATAGCATAAAGAAAGCATAGAGAAGTGGTTTGTCAAATGTAGTAGTAAATGATGAAGGTGCATTTCTTATCAGTACACAATATTGGCCAATTCCCTCTCCAGGTGTAAGAAGTCACGAGGGACAAAATCTGTATACAGATATACGCATACACATTTATGGTGCATAAGCTTAACATGGAAATGTGTATATTATGCAAAACAAACAGACGAGGACCCAACTGTAAATGAGCCCCATAGTGCACTTCAGTTATTGCTCGATCCCTCCCGGGAAGGAGGAGAGAGGTGGCTGTGGCCAGGAGGTCATGTCTGTGCCCAGGAGGTCATGTCTGTGCCCAGGAGGTCAGGTCTCTGCCCAGGAGGTCAGGTCTCTGGCCAGGAGGTCAGGTCTCTGCCCAGGAGGTCATGTCTGTGCCCAGGAGGTCATGTCTGTGCCCAGGAGGTCAGGTCTCTGCCCAGGAGGTCAGGTCTCTGGCCAGGAGGTCATGTCTGTGCCCAGGAGGTCAGGTCTTTGGCCAGGAGGTCATGTCTGTGCCCAGGAGGTCAGGTCTGTGGCCAGGAGGTCAGGTCTGTGCCCAGGAGGTCAGGTCTCTGCCCAGGATTGTGCCAAGAAGGTTCTCATTCTCTCAGGGGAGTGATGGCTCAGACTGCTGATCATGCAGATGTTTAGGATCTTAGTAAATGTCTACACTTACTCAAATAGGGTAATCCTGATAACATGACTCTGACAAATGTACATTGTGTTTAATACAGAAGTGACAGATAAAATCACCTTTCTGCTGTCCGGGCTCCACAGCAGTAGATCCATTGGTCACAGTCCCCTCGTGCTCCTCGTCGGCGCTTCTCAGCTGCTGCAGAACTGCATCTGCGATGGGCATGACCATGGCGGTGGATGAGGTATTGGAGAGCCACATGGAGAGCAGAGCTGTGCAGCACATGAAACACATCAAGAGCCTGAGGAGGCAGAAATTGGTCAATATATCGTTATTGTGAAACCGTCTTATCACCGTTTTGATGCATTATTGTCCAATAATGTGCACAGTATGTGGTTATTTTATAAGCACTGATAAGAATAAAATTATGTGTTTTTTTTATTACTTATTAAGAACCTTTAGTCAATCTATGGCTCTCCAGTTGGTGCTAGAGCATATTTGCCAACTTTTCCTTGTTGGCTTCAGGAAGATCCCAGGGGAGGTAGGTGTGCGGGGGCGGAGCTTGACAAATTAAATAATTTTGGCCCTGCCCCGTAAACGATTGTCACATGGTTGGCCAATTACAGCAGGGGGTGATACGAGATTTGCATCATTAAGCCCCGCCTCCCACCACTTATCTATTGCGGGGGGGGGGGAGAAGCGGGAGGTTGCCCTGCTCTCCCAGGATCCTCAGAGGTCTCCCTGAAATGCGTGAGTCATTCCGGGAGAGTAGGCAACTATGTGTTAAAGAAAAGCAGCTAATGAATCTCTAGAGACTGAAGTATCTTTTACGTTTCTGTCTCCATTACTGAAGTCATGTTGTCTTACCTGTCAGTCTTTGATTAAATCTTGGTCTCCATGAAAATGGCCACCTCTATAGGCATCAATACATGGATATAGGACACAATCTCTGAACTGTGTCATCATGCCACAGATGGCGAAGCCAACCACGTCTTGTACTGGCTCAGCATCAGGGAGAATGCCAGACTCTTCAGGGAGTGAGGGAGATCACCCCTATTTCAGGGAGTCTCCCTGACATTCAGGGAGAGTTGGCAAGTATGAGCAAATCCCTGCACTATGGGTTAGACAGCATCTAGTTTTACATTCAGAGCCCATGAATCACTTCTCTGTATAATACAACTAGAAAAACGGATGTGTTTTTCTATTAATAACATTTGTTCAGCATGCTTACTAATGTATCCTTTAGCTCAGGCTTGACCAACCTGTGTCTCTCCGGATGTTGTGAAACTACAAGTCCCAGCATGCTCTGCCATCTATCAGCTGGCAAAGCATGCTGGGGCTTGTAGTTTCACAACACAATGAGAGCCACAGGTTGGCCAGACCTGCTTTAGAGAAATCAGTCACTATCTAGGTGCTTCTCTCTCTTGCAGCAGTGCGAGGCCAGAGGTTGTGTGATTGGCTGGCAAGATTACAAGTGGACAGTAATATTCTGTACAGTGCACGTTCAGCTGAACAGCATGAAATGCCGGCTGTTTATATTTTACCAGATGGGGGTCAGTGGAGAGTATAACCGCTACATTGCAGGGTTGCAGTCATGCAGCATATAATGCATACATGCCAACCTGGGAGACTCCCGAATTCCGGGTAGTTCTCCCGGAATCCTGGGAGAGCTGGCATTTCTCCCACATCAGAGCCGGCATGGAGTTGTGCATGGGCGGCGGGGGTGGGGCTTAGCGAATCGCGACATTTTGACTCCGCCCCTAGTGACATAATGCCTGCTTTGGATCTTTTTACCAGTATACAAAGACACAAAACAGGCAATACGTCATTGGGAGTGGGGCCAAAATGATATGATTCGCGAAGCCCCGCCCCTTCCCACCCTCTTCAGTGATCTCTCGGAGGGAGTCAGCCAAAAGTAGGCACGTATGATATAATGACAGCCGCAGGTTAAACGTTGAACTCTTGGCTTTGCGACACACTTACCAACCAAAGATGAACCATGTTATTGGGACAGGGGACAGAGAGATGACTGAAGCACCCAGAGGAAACCCACACAAACACAGGGAGAACATACAAACTCCACACAAATAAGGCCATGAACGGGAATTGAACTCATGACCCCAGCGCTGTGAGGCAGAAGTGCTAACCTCTGAGCCACCCTGCTGCCCATATTGTAATACAGTATTATGCAGTATAATATATAATTGCTGTGTTCTCCCACCACACCGACTCACATTCCTGGCTTTGCACCGGACAACATGACCATTCTCAGCGCTATCCTCTTATGGAGATTCCATTTCTCCACAGAAGCCGCCAGACAGATGACCCCCATCAGGAGAAGTGTTGTGTTCTTAACATATTCCGCAGCCACCTGTGGGGAGAAAATACTGCAGTGAATGTAAGTTTTTTATTAGGGTGATCAAACTACACCTGAAAGTGAGGTCTGGGGGTTCGTGCAGGTGAGCAATAAAATACTTGTCGTGTAGAATTGCAAACTTGGATAGAGAAACTCTAGCTGGTCTTTGGAACATTGACAAACCCATATGTAACATTTTCCATTCGTTTACAGAACATATTTATCATGGAGAGGAAAGGTCATTTATGAGAGTGCCAGACTACAGATCTGTAGGGCAAATGACTTTTTCATACATACATACATATAATAGGTTATATATAGATTATTGTTCTTGAAATACAATATGTAAGTGGATAGAAAACTTTGTAAAAGACCATGTCTAGGGAGTAGTTATCAATGGCTCAAATTCTAAATGAACTAACGTTATAAGTGGTGTACCCCAGAGCACCCCTTACCCCCTCCCTTTAGAATGTAAGCTCTTATCCTATGTCTTATGTTTGTATTCTATGTCTTAGGCTGGATACTCACTACAGAAATTTCTCTCAATGCAACATAATTAACTATTTTACCAATGACTGAAAGTCTCGATCAGCAGCCGATTCATGTGTACACACTATACACATTATACACGATTTACCCTCAGATCTGTGCTCTTCATCTGTCATAACCATCGGCTGATAAAATCCTGACTCTGCGCACTCCATAGAGATCTATGGACACTGCCGGTCCTGAGTGCGTACACACTGCAGAATTGGAACGACCTCGTTCTATCGGTGAACGAGATTTTTGGTCCATTTATAAATTCAAATGAAACAATACAATGGGCTGTGGAACGATAACCACTCATAATTGGAGCGTACACACTAATGCGATATTGGGCTAAACTGTTGTTTATCATGTGATTGGCCTGATAATCGGCTGAACACCCCGTAGTGTGTACCCAGCCTTATATCTGCCCAGTCTCCGGGGGGTTTCCACACCACGCCACCAGTGGGCGTGACCAGCATGCATGGGGGCATGGCTATAATTTTAGACAGTGCTTGGCTGTTCTCCAACTCCTCCTATCCCCATAATATACATGGGCACTACTGTTAGGTGCACGCAGCTCTCCCTTTTCAAGCAGAGCTGTGTGAAGCGGGAGCAGGGTCCAGCCACCTCAATTATACAATGCCCCAGGCTTGGTGGGGGATTTCCGGGCCCAAGGAAACCCCCCTCGGTTTGCCTATGATGAAGTTCAATTCAATATTCAGATCAGTTTGTGGTGTCAATTCACTAATTGGATGATCTGCATTATACTCTTTACGCTTATTGTTTTTGAATAAATATGTTTATAATTTTTTCTCGCCGCCTTAGAGGACATTTCTTTTATGTGACTTGGAACAGATAGAATTATATATTTTGTAGTGCTGCCATTTGTTTGGTTTTTGTTTTTACTTTGTCAAGAGGATGACTGCAGTCACCTTTCTGCAACAGCTTAATATATATATATATATCATCATCATCATTTATTTATATAGCGATATATATATAGTATTGCCGTTCCAATTGTGCGTCTTCATTAAGGTATTTTTTCTTTTTGGTACTAATAGGATGTGCTGCAACTGGAGATAGTGCTGAGACGGGATTAAATGAACGAGGTATAAAAGATACATCTGAGTTTATTTAGAGAAGATAATACTAAGTGAGATGTGATCATTGGGTCTGATTTATTAAGGATCTTAAATGAAGAGGTATCTTATTTCAGTCTCCTGGACAAAACCATGTTACAATGCAAGGGGTGAAAAATAGTTTTCTGTTTTGCACATAAGTTAAATACTGTCTGTTTTTTCATGTAGCACACAAATATCAACATTAAATTTCAGTTTACAAAAAAGCTATCAAGTATTTGTGTGATACATGAAAAAACAGTCAGTATTTAACTTATGTGCAAAACAGAATACTAATTTTCACCCCTTGCATTGTAACATGGTTTTGTCCAGGAGACTGAAATAAGAAACTTCTCAATTTAAGTTCCTTAATGAATCAGGCCCATTGTGTATAGACACATAATTGGACCATGCCTGAAAATCCTGCAACAACCTTTTTAGTTTTAAGTCCCCACAGAGAGACACCTCCGACGACTGGAAGAACAGAGGTTCAAACATTAGCTGAAGAAAGGGTTCTTTACTGTAACAGCAATCTGTGAGATACATCCACACAAGAACTGGCATTGGAAGGTACTGCAGACACATTAAAGATCCAGGGATTTTTGATTCCCACTATGGGGTGAAGGAATTTATCCTCCCAAGTTCTTTTTTCTCTGCTAAAATGGTGGATTTTTACACCCCCTCAGTAGTGCAGAGATCAGGCAGTGTCCTATTAATGAGATGCATTTTATGTTGGAATTATAAGGCAATAAAACAGATGGAGATGGGAAGAGTGACTGATTACAAGAAGAGATGTTCACTGACCCCCGTATTCTGGTTTTGGTTTTGGATCTGGATTAACTTTGTGTTTTGGTTTTGGCAAAACCGCCCTTGCGTGTTGTGGTTTGGGTTTTGGATCCCGATTTCTTTCTAAAATCCCTATTTTTCTTTGCTAAAATCACATTTTTGCTTTTTTTCCCCCTACATTATTATTAATCTCAATAACACTCATTTCAAGTAATTTGCAGTCAATTTTGACCACCTCACAGGTCACAATATTATTTTCATACACAAAGACTGCAGATTTAGAAGACCAAGCCTGCCGGACCTATTATTTCTATTTCAGCAATCACAATTAGCAATGGAGCAATGAAGCTCTCCTCTTTGTATGTTACCTATATAACACAGTACAATGTGACTGCAGATTTAGAAGACCAAGCCTACCAGACCTAGTATTTGTATTTCAGCAATGACAATTAGCAATGGAGCTCTCCTAAATGTCACTGGAGACTTTGAAGAACACTGCTACCCCTCCTCTTTCTATTCTACCTATGACGCTGCCCAAATGCTCTACAGACTGTGCTACCCCTTCTGTGTTCCTCTGTGAAATGCCGCTGGATCGCTGTGGAGGGCGGTACTTACAGAATCCAAAGCTCGCCAGATCCGACGACGTAAGAATGACGTTTTGCCGGCTCGGTACTCGGATCTGCTAAGTTCGGGTGTGTTCAGTTCTTGGGGAACAGACCCTGAGCATCTCTAATTATAAGTGATAATGGAATTACGAGGGGCGGATTACAGCTGGAAACGGTGCAGAGCGGCTTAGTTCCGATTCCAAAGGTTCTACATGAACCCAGTAACAGAACAAGTAAGATCAGGAAGACAACTCTCTACATAAAAAGAATGTGATGTATTAAATGTCACATACTAGACCATCTGTCATCTGTCAGTTTATTTTCACATTCATCTTTTAGAAAGATGATCAGACATCACAAAGTCATTATTTCAATCGGATGTTGATTACAACGAGAATAATAATATTTCGCATTCAGTGGTAAAGCTGTCCTGAAATTCTAGGTAAACAGGACCAGTGGGGGTCAGAGAAGGAACGTGAGGACACAAGTGTTCTGTTCATTCATATATACACCGGCAATAATTAACTCCAGATACGCTCTGATGTTGGCATCTGGATCTGTTTGTTCCGGCTTTTAAGGATGTCTGCTATACGGGAAGTCTATTTTTTTGATATATTGTAATAAAAAAGAAGAAATATTTATAAGTTGCTCACCGGAAGCTACCATAGTTCTTTGAAAATCTGCCGCCCTATAAAGTTGTAGCCATTTGTACTAAAATATGCTCCATCACATCTCTGAGTCCTTTTCTCTATTTATAGCTGGTAGTTTTCGTTTTAAAATTCAGTGCTATGTGTTTCTATTAACATAGAACTATTTTTGGCTTTAGTACCGCACAGTACTGCCCATTTTAAGAGACACCGTCATGGCTGTAAAAAAAAACTAACACTATTGATTGCTTGATTGTTTAAGTTTGTTTATTAAAGAGTATCATAACTTAAACATGATGTTACCTAATTAAAATATCTATGCTGGATATTGTAACTTACTAGAAAACTTGAAACAGATCTTCATAAAATTAACTGTTGAAAACTGAGAAACACACTTTTGCAACCTGACAGGTTATGAATAACTGACCTTCCTTAGCAATATCTGTAACCATGGACACAACCAATGTAGTACAGTTTGCCAGTTGCTTCAAATGTCAGCAATAGCGTGTTTCTGAGTTATCAACCACTGCTTTCAGGCGTAAATCCATAAAAATATCTTGAATTATTCCAACAATTTTGTAGTCTATTATTGTCAATGATTCTTTACCCCTTTCTTTATGTGCTTAGTGTTTTCAGGCTTCCACTCTCCTTTTCAGTTTGGGTGGAAATATTTTTGAACAGTTAGTGGAAATAGAAGAGGATAGAACAGTAAGTGTCAGTGGGGATTGTGTTTTGTGGCCTGTTTAATACATAGGGATTACTCTTAACAAATCATGACACTATATTATTACTGGAGAGTCACACAAAATCATGCTCACATACTCATTGACCCATTTGACTGATAGTTCACTAGCCCTCAGTTTGTGTGATGTCTAGCAAAGCAAATTACACAGCCACAACAGTAGGGGGCGTACAATTCCCATTATTAATGGAAATGTGAGAACTCTATATTTAGTAGAGTGACTTTTGCTTATTCACTGGTACTATAGAGTTCAGGCCTAGATGATCTGCCCACTAGCTCAGTTCCAATTTGAGTCACATCAGGTGAAGTTCTTTTCCTGTGTCATAGGCTGAAGACAGCCCCTGTTTAGTTGTTCTTATAGCTGGAATATATAGTAAAGCAGAGACAGCTTACAATATGGAGGACAGACCTAACATAAGCTGCACAGCTTTACATTCCTATAGGCAAATGCCTATAATGCCTAAGGATCCCACACACTCTTAATTACAGTGATGGATTGTCACCTGCCAACCCGAAAATCGAACAGTTTCCATAGTTGCCTATTCTCCCGAAATGTTGTGGAGGCTCCTGAATACGGCTAAGACCTCCTGGACTCAAGAGAGAGACTGCAAATCTCCTACTAGTGCGCTTACCTGTCTGCAACCTTAAGTGAGCGAGGTGCGCAATGATGAAAATTAATCTCGTCATCTGCCTTACCCACCTTCATCATCATCAGTTATTTATATAGCGCCACTAATTCCGCAGCGCTGTACAGTGAACTCATTCACATCAGTCCCTGTGCCATTACAATCTAAATTCCCTAACTCACAAACAAAGAGAAAGAGACACTAGGGTCAATTTTGACAGCAGCCAATTAACCTACTAGTATGTTTTTGGAGTGTGAGAGGAAACCAGAGCACCCAGAGGAAACCCACACAAACTCCACACAGATAAGGCCATGGTTGGGAATCAAACTCATGACCCCAGCGCTGTGAGGCAGAAGTGCTAAACCACTGAGCCACCGTGCTGCCCATACTCACTTCAGGATTCTAACGGTGCAGTCAAGTCAGGCGCAGGTACATGACGATCAACTTAACGTTTTAATATGCCTCGCAGTGCCCACATGATGATGCGAATGACCCCTTATTTTCAAACTGTCCCTATTTTTCAATATTGATTGAATCCAAAATAAACACTGTTATTATTATTATTATTATTATTATTATTATTATTATTATTATTATTATAATTATTATTATTCCCATTATATTTTATCATTATCTAAGCTTACATTACTATACGCTGTGATTTTTCTGCTTATGTGAACCTACCAGCTGGTATGATATGCTTGGAAATTATTTAAAAATATTATCCACTACGACAAAATTTCCAACTCAACTTTTTGACACATGTAAATTATCCCGTTATGTTGGTAATTTCACCACATAAGAAACAGACTTTAATCAGTCATAGTAAACTTGCAAGGAGTAGATTTATCAAATGTTCTAAAAAGGAAAAGTAGAGGTGTTGTCCATAGCAACCAATCAGATTCTAGCTACCATTTATTTAGTGCATTCTAGGAAATGGTAACTAGAATCTGATTGGTTGCTATGGGCAAAACCTCCACTTTTCTTTTTTAGAAGGATTCTCCAGTTGGTATGTAACATATATATATATATATATATATATTCTAATGATTTATATAGAAGCAGATCCCATGAGTGGGCCAGTTACCCCCCTCTCTCTAATGTAATGGAACAGGGACTGTATAAATAGAGATTATAAATAGAGTAAATGGTGACTGTATAAATACAGATGGAGCAGTGTCCTCACACCCTACGACTTGTTTCCAGGGCAGCACAGTGATTGCATTGAACAGAATGAGAGTCGAAATTGTACAAGTAAAATGTTACCCAGTAAACTCTCTCAGTAACCTTGGTGACGTGTCTGCCAATCGCACCACCTTTGCCCCACTGGGATGACCTCATTTGCCAGCCCCCCCTTCCCCTCCACCCTCAATTCATGTTCAGTTATTTCTAATAAAAAACTTCTTATTCAGGTGGGTTTGAATCTCCCAGCCGGGAGCTGAATGACTGCATTGTTTTCTGTGATCCGCCTGACGCCCCACTGAGGAAGTGGCAGCCCTGCAAAGTAATGCAAAGTTCTACATTCTGTTCCTCATATACACGTGTACTATGTACTCACTACAGAGTATAAGTGTACTCTCTACTCACTACAGAGTATCAGTGTACTCTGTACTCACTACAGAGTATCAGTGTACTCTGTACTCACTACAGAGTATCAGTGTACTCTCTACTCACTACAGAGTATCAGTGTACTCTCTACTCACTGCAGAGTATCAGTGTACTCTCTACTCACTACAGACTATCAGTATACTTTGTACTCACTGCAGAGTATCAGTGTACTCTCTATTCACTACAGAGTATAAGTGTACTCTCTACTCACTGCAGAGTATCAGTGTACTCTCTACTCACTGCAGAGTATCAGTATACTCTTTACTCACTGCACAGTATCAGTGTACTCTCTATTCACTACAGAGTATCAGTGTACTCTGTACTCACTACAGAGTATAAGTGTACTCTCTACTCACTACAGAGTATCAGTGTACTCTCTACTCACTACAGACTATCAGTGTACTCTGTACTCACTACAGAGTATCAGTGTACTCTGTACTCACTACAGAGTATCAGTGTACTCTCTACTCACTACAGACTATCAGTATACTCTGTACTCACTGCAGAGTATCAGTGTACTCTCTATTCACTACAGAGTATCAGTGTACTCTCTACTCACTGCAGAGTATCAGTGTACTCTGTACTCACTGCAGAGTATCAGTGTACTCTCTACTCACTGCACAGTATCAGTGTACTCTCTATTCACTACAGAGTATCAGTGTACTCTGTACTCACTACAGAGTATAAGTGTACTCTCTACTCACTACAGAGTATCAGTGTACTCTGTACTCACTACAGAGTATAAGTGTACTCTCTACTCACTACAGAGTATCAGTGTACTCTGTACTCACTACAGAGTATCAGTGTACTCTGTACTCACTACAGAGTATCAGTGTACTCTCTACTCACTACAGAATATCAGTATACTCTGTACTCACTGCAGAGTATCAGTGTACTCTCTATTCACTACAGAGTATCAGTGTACTCTCTACTCACTACAGACTATCAGTGTACTCTGTACTCACTACAGAGTATCAGTGTACTCTGTACTCACTACAGAGTATCAGTGTACTCTCTACTCACTACAGACTATCAGTATACTCTGTACTCACTGCAGAGTATCAGTGTACTCTCTATTCACTACAGAGTATCAGTGTACTCTCTACTCACTGCAGAGTATAAGTGTACTCTGTACTCACTGCAGAGTATCAGTGTACTCTCTACTCACTGCAGAGTATCAGTATACTCTTTACTCACTGCACAGTATCAGTGTACTCTCTATTCACTACAGAGTATCAGTGTACTCTCTACTTACTACAGACTATCAGTGTACTCTGTACACACTGCAGAGTAACAGTGTACTCTCTACTCACTACAGAGTATCAGTGTACTCTCTACTCACTACAGAGTATCAGTGTACTCTCTACTCACTACAGAGTATCAGTGTACTCTCTACTCACTGCAGAGTATCAGTGTACTCTCTACTCACTGCAGAGTATCATTGTACTCTCTACTCACTGCAGAGTATCAGTGTACTCTCTATTCACTACAGAGTATCAGTGTACTCTCTACTCACTGCAGAGTATCAGTGTACTCTCTATTCACTACAGAGTATCAGTGTACTCTCTACTTACTACAGAGTATCAGTGTACTCTGTACTCACTACAGACTATCAGTGTACTCTGTACTCACTGCAGAGTATCAGTGTACTCTCTACTCACTACAGAGTATCAGTGTACTCTGTACTCACTACAGACTATCAGTGTACTCTGTACACACTGCAGAGTATCAGTGTACTCTCTACTCACTACAGAGTATCAGTGTACTCTCTACTCACTACAGAGTATCACTGTACTCTCTACTCACTGCAGAGTATCAGTGTACTCTGTACTCACTGCAGAGCATCAGTGTACTCTCTACTCACTGCAGAGTATCAGTGTACTCTGTACTCACTACAGACTATCAGTGTACTCTGTACTCACTGCAGAGTATCAGTGTACTCTCTACTCACTACAGAGTATCAGTGTACTCTCTACTTACTACAGACTATCAGTGTACTCTGTACACACTGCAGAGTATCAGTGTACTCTCTACTCACTACAGAGTATCAGTGTACTCTCTACTCACTACAGAGTATCAGTGTACTCTCTACTCACTGCAGAGTATCAGTATACTCTGTACTCACTGCAGATTATCAGTGCACTTTCTACTCACTACAGAGTATCAGTGTACTCTGTACTCACTACAGAGTATCAGTGTACTCTGTACTCACTGCAGACTATTAGTGTACTCTGTACTCACTACAGAGTATCAGTGTGCTCTGTCCTCACTACAGAGTATCAGTGTTCTCTCTACTCACTACAGAGTATCAGTGTACTCTCTACTCACTGCAGAGTATCAGTGTACTCTCTACTCACTGCAGAGTATCAGTGTACTCTGTACTCACTGCAGAGTATCAGTGCACTTTCTACTCACTACAGAGTATCAGTGTACTCTCTACTCACTGCAGAGTATCAGTGTACTCTCTACTCACTACAGAGTATCAGTGTACTCTGTACTCACTACAGAGTATCAGTGTGCTCTGTCCTCACTACAGAGTATCAGTGTTCTCTCTACTCACTACAGAGTATCAGTGTACTCTCTACTCACTACAGAGTATCAGTGTACTCTCTACTCACTACAGAGTATCAGTGTACTCTCTACTCACTACAGAGTATCAGTGTACTCTCTACTCACTACAGAGTATCCGTGTACTCTCTACTCACTACAGAGTATCAGTGTTCTCTCTACTCACTACAGAGTATCAGTGTACTCTGTACTCACTACAGACTATCAGTGTACTCTGTACTCACTGCAGAGTATCAATGTACTCTCTACTCACTACAGAGTATCAGTGTACTCTGTACTCACTACAGACTATCAGTGTACTCTGTACACACTGCAGAGTATCAGTGTACTCTCTACTCACTACAGAGTATCAGTGTACTCTCTACTCACTACAGAGTATCAGTGTACTCTCTACTCACTGCAGAGTATCAGTGTACTCTCTACTCACTACAGAGTATCAGTGTACTCTGTACTCACTACAGAGTATCAGTGTGCTCTGTCCTCACTACAGAGTATCAGTGTACTCTGTACTCACTACAGAGTATCAGTGTTCTCTCTACTCACTACATAGTATCAGTGTACTCTCTACTCACTACAGAGTATCAGTGTACTCTCTACTCACTACAGAGTATCAGTGTACTCTCTACTCAATACAGAGTATCAGTGTACTCTCTACTCACTACAGAGTATCAGTGTACTCTCTACTCACTACAGAGTATCAGTGTACACTCTACTCACTACAGAGTATCAGTGTACTCTCTACTCACTACAGAGTATCAGTGTACTCTGTACTCACTACAGACTATCAGTGTACTCTGTACACACTGCAGAGTATCAGTGTACTCTCTACTCACTACAGAGTATCAGTGTACTCTCTACTCACTACAGAGTATCAGTGTACTCTCTACTCACTGCAGAGTATCAGTGTACTCTGTACTCACTGCAGAGCATCAGTGTACTCTCTACTCACTGCAGAGTATCAGTGTACTCTGTACTCACTACAGACTATCAGTGTACTCTGTACTCACTGCAGAGTATCAGTGTACTCTCTACTCACTACAGAGTATCAGTGTACTCTCTACTTACTACAGACTATCAGTGTACTCTGTACACACTGCAGAGTATCAGTGTACTCTCTACTCACTACAGAGTATCAGTGTACTCTCTACTCACTACAGAGTATCAGTGTACTCTCTACTCACTGCAGAGTATCAGTATACTCTGTACTCACTGCAGATTATCAGTGCACTTTCTACTCACTACAGAGTATCAGTGTACTCTGTACTCACTACAGAGTATCAGTGTACTCTGTACTCACTGCAGACTATTAGTGTACTCTGTACTCACTACAGAGTATCAGTGTGCTCTGTCCTCACTACAGAGTATCAGTGTTCTCTCTACTCACTACAGAGTATCAGTGTACTCTCTACTCACTGCAGAGTATCAGTGTACTCTCTACTCACTGCAGAGTATCAGTTTACTCTGTACTCACTGCAGAGTATCAGTGCACTTTCTACTCACTACAGAGTATCAGTGTACTCTCTACTCACTGCAGAGTATCAGTGTACTCTCTACTCACTACAGAGTATCAGTGTACTCTGTACTCACTACAGAGTATCAGTGTGCTCTGTCCTCACTACAGAGTATCAGTGTTCTCTCTACTCACTACAGAGTATCAGTGTACTCTCTACTCACTACAGAGTATCAGTGTACTCTCTACTCACTACAGAGTATCAGTGTACTCTCTACTCACTACAGAGTATCCGTGTACTCTCTACTCACTACAGAGTATCAGTGTTCTCTCTACTCACTACAGAGTATCAGTGTACTCTGTACTCACTACAGACTATCAGTGTACTCTGTACTCACTGCAGAGTATCAATGTACTCTCTACTCACTACAGAGTATCAGTGTACTCTCTACTCACTACAGACTATCAGTGTACTCTGTACACACTGCAGAGTATCAGTGTACTCTCTACTCACTACAGAGTATCAGTGTACTCTCTACTCACTACAGAGTATCAGTGTACTCTCTACTCACTGCAGAGTATCAGTGTTCTCTCTACTCACTACATAGTATCAGTGTACTCTCTACTCACTACAGAGTATCAGTGTACTCTCTACTCACTACAGAGTATCAGTGTACTCTCTACTCAATACAGAGTATCAGTGTACTCTCTACTCACTACAGAGTATCAGTGTACTCTCTACTCACTACAGAGTATCAGTGTACACTCTACTCACTACAGAGTATCAGTGTACTCTGTACTCACTACAGAGTATCAGTGTTCTCTCTACTCACTACAGAGTATCAGTACACTCTCTACTCACTACAGAGTATCAGTGTTCTCTCTACTCACTACAGAGTATCAGTGTACTCTCTACTCTCTACAGAGTATCAGTGTACTCTCTACTCACTACAGAGTATCAGTGTACTCTCTACTCACTACAGAGTATCAGTGTACTCTCTACTCACTACAGAGTATCCGTGTACTCTCTACTCACTGCAGAGTATCAGTTTACTCTGTACTCACTACAGAGTATCAGTGTACTCTGTACTCACTGCAGAGTATCAGTGTACTCTCTACTCACTACAGAGTATCAGTGTACTCTACTCACTACAGAGTATCAGTGGACTCTCTACTCACTACAGAGTATCAGTGTACTCTGTACTCACTACAGAGTATCAGTGTACTCTCTGCTCACTGCAGCGTATCAGTGTACTCTGTACTCACTGCAGAGTATCAGTGTACTCTCTACTCACTACAGAGTATCAGTGTACTCTCTACTCACTACAGAGTATCAGTGTACTCTGTACTCACTACAGAGTATCAGTGTACTCTCTACTCAGTAAACACTGATGACAACTGAAGGCGTAGAAAATATAACGCTACAATATATTTTATCCAGGGTAATATAAGGAATGTTGGGGGGAGTGGCGGGATTCCTTGCCCAGTATGGAGTAGACGTAGAGTTGTTGTGCAAAAACAAATTGTTCTTTCCTGACGCAAGATTTTCTTTTCTACAACTTATATTTGAACCCCTCTGGCGCTCCGCCAGGCCTGAGTTTCTCCCCCGCACTTCCGCGCTTGCTTCAGTATCTGCTCTGTTTAGGGCGGGTATTCAGAATCTTAGGGGGCACAAACCCTGCACCAGGGGGCCCTCCAATAAGTACAGCGCCCTCCTGCCGAGCTTACCGGGCTTACCGTGTCTCGCCGGCCCTGGATGCTCGTCAAGTGCACTTCATGAATGAGGCCCAATCAGTACCAAAGCAGAGAAGTCGTAAGTATTGCAGCTGGGTTTAATCAGCCCATCTGGAAAGCGTCAGAGACAAGGCCAGGACCTGGGGTGCAGGTCAAGGACCGGCTTCTGGAACTAATAAGCGTCTACGGTTATAAAAATTCCTGGAATTTAGTATTTATGTTATTAGATACCACCAAAACTGCCCCATATTGTATGTTACTATAGAGGAGATAAACATCCAGGCGGATCGCTGCTTCAATGCTGGATCCATCCAGACCTGGCTGTGAGTCAGGTCCCAAAACTTGGAATTACCCAGAGATCACTGCAGGACAGTCAATAGGGAATCACGGTAAGTGCCCCGTGTCTTTGTCTACACTCCACGCATGTCATACAGGGACGTGGGACTCAAGAGTTCTGCATATTCGTCCTTTAGTCCAAGTGTTAACCATATTATTAACTACATATGGTAAAATATTAATCAAGGTCACAAAATGTTGTTTTTTTTCTATTGACAAAATAAAAAAAATTATAGCAGTAGTTTTCAGCCCTTTGGAGAAAGTCATTTTATTTTGCCCTATTTATGAATAGATCCCAGCAGAGCTTTATAATACCAGCTTAGACCACAAGCAAATAAGCTGGTATTATATGATGAGTATTCTTACATATGGGCCAAGTTATCAATATGCCACAATAACCACTTTCTATCGTCATTTGTCGCAGTGGTCGTAATCCTGGTACTGCCGCAATTAAACATTATAATCCTGCGAGGCAGCTGAGCGGGAGGGAGGGGAAGGCTTAACTAACCTCTTTTCCGGGCGCATGCCGGTTAATGATACAAAAAAAGTCCTATCTCCAGCAAAATACCCGTTTTCTCCAGAGATAGAGCTTTTCTCCTTTCGATAAAGTGACCTTATAGTCCCAATTTCCACAGTGTCAAAGCGCATATCTCCCAACTGTCCTGATTTTGGTGGGACATCCATATTCGTGGGCCACCAAAAGGGAGGGGGTTAATATGAAAGTGCAGGTGGAGTGTGGGTAAATGGGGTGGGGCTTCTTCTGTCCCGCTTTCAGTATGCAAAGATGTTGGAACTACTGATTTGTTGCAAGTGCTCAACTAGGGCAGCGGCTGACAGAGCGGGGCCTAACGTGTCCGTATTTTGTAATTTGCAATATTGGGAGGCCTGCATTATACAGAGGATGATATATAATACAAACATTTGTTATAGAGAGATATATCTGACAGTATAACAGGAAATTAGTGTAGAATTCTGGAAATGAGAAGTACAAAAGAAATTTGCTGACCCCAATGCAGTGGAACCTACAATTTCACCTATCAATAGAAGATGAAAATATTTCATATATATTTTGTGAATGTTCTAAAATGCTCTTTTGTTTTGCAGAAAATCAATTTGTAAAGAGCGTCTCTCACCTCGCTAGACTTCAGCACCCCGAAAAGTGGGAAGAGAAACGCCGGCACCAAGGCAGCGGCTCCGAGCGGCACAGCCTCCGACACCCAGTACACAGCAGTAACTATCAGGACATATGCGCAGGATGATTCCTATAAGGACAGAAGTAACATTGCATGGACACAGAACACGTAGACCAGAGCTTCTCAATACCTGATCCCAAGTACTGTGACTGACCCAACCTCATTCATTCCCCTGTGCATGGCTAAGGATATCCTGAAATCCTTACCTGTTGGGGGAACTTGAAGACTGAAGACTGGATTTGAGTAACTCTATTGTAGACGAAGCCATGAAGTTAACGCAAAAATATTAAAGTCCCTTAGAAAATCCCTTCAAGTAAATGCATTGTTATAGAAACACGACAATGGGTGTAATAACAATGGTAAAACAGCCCTAAGGCGCCAGTGGTTTATGGGCGCCTAAAACACTGAATGAGTCACATAATGCGATTTGATTTTAATGCCTCGGCGCACTGCCACGTGTCCCGCCACCCTCTGCCATGTAGGACAAGCAGCCAGCAGCTTCTTACATGTGGAACCTCTGCCCCTCCATATCAGTGTTACGTTGGTAGTGTGGCGCTTATCTAGAGCACCTCTCTCCCAATCTGAGGACCAGAGGATGGCGCCACCCCACCCAGGGCCGTAACCAGGGCTGTGCGAGAGGGGCGACCGCCCAGGTCGCAGTGCTGAAGGCTGGGCGCAGTTTATGAATATTTTAAGTTAATATGGTTAAAATTGAAGGTTAGGGGCAGAGGAGGGCTGGCAAAGTTCAGCCCAGGGGGCAAGACTCAACTCAGCAGCCTATTTTATAGGGCAAAGAGTTCTGGTGGCCCATTGACCCAGCCCAAGATAACCCCCTATGGGACCGGTCCGGGGGGCAGATGCCCACCTGCCCCCCAGCCCAGCCTGCCCCTGGTTAGGGGGGAGCCAAAATTTTAAGCTATGGCTCTGCCCCACCTCCCGTCTGCCAAGGTAGGGAACAGCCTTGGTGGGGGTATCTATTTCGTGTGGGGCCCTTGGGTGCCCCCAGGGCTTGCACCTGCCCTGTGTACAGCAGCCAACATGGATTGTCCACACGACTAGAGACGGGCCCCTGTAGGTTTCCAGCAGTCACTTCATACAAGAACATGAAGATACAGCAGCATGTATTGAGGACTCCCTTGTTACAAGCTCCGTTGGGACATGCCAGGTAGTTAGAGTCAGAGCTGATTCCTAGGGACAGTGATAAGTGCGCCAGAGATATGGCTCTATGCCAGGCTCAGGCAGCCTGTCGCTAGATCACACAGTAGAGCTCAGACAGGCAACCTGTGGCTCTATAGTTGTGGCGAACTACAAATCCCAGCATGCCTTGCCATTCAGAGCCAATATTCAGTTTCTTGGAACCTCCAGTTCTAACATACCCAACCAGCCACACATATCAGGTGACTCGCCAGGAGACAGAGGCTGCTGGCATGCTGGGAATTGTAGTTCACATCAACCGGTTTCCTACCTCTACCTTATATTGCATTCCTACAACATTTTCCTCATGCCCTGTCTGGTAGAAATAGCCGCAGTGTTTTATGTTTAATTTCTTTGCAATAAAAAACAGGTTTAACAGTAAAAAAATTAAACTATCCCCCCCCCCTGACAAAAACCTTAAACTTATATCTGATGTTAAAGGCCGATTTGTACTTACACTGCTGGGGTGCAGTAATGGCAGCGGAAGCAGGAGGAGGGGGATGGCGATGACCAGTAGAAGGTTTTTGGATCTCAGAAGCTCGGTCCACAACCCCATCCTGGTCTGCGGTGGCAGAGAGGTCCCAACACCCAATTCTTCTTCTCTCTTTCTTACTTTGCCGGCGGATTTTCTCTCCTTTCTCTTCCAGAAATCCTGTGACGTTCATTAATCCTCAGCCGTGTTCTCCCCCCACAAACTCTCAGCGTTAGATCGGCCTTGTTAGCATTTTGTTAGTTAAATACATTTCCACGGTTACTATTCTTGAGGATTTAAAAAAAACAAACAAGCCACTCATAATCCCAAATTAATCATTGCCGTAATGTATAGATTGGAAACTGTGTCTGGGTAGAGAAAAAATTGTATTTGCTTCTTATAACATAAGTTTTCTCTTTATAGAACTATAGTGCTATATTATATAAATAATAATTATAAATATATATATATATATATATATATATATAAATATATATATATATGTTCTCAGATAGTTGATGTTATGTCCCAATTTTTTTAACTTGCCTCCCTATTGTCAATATGAATTATACTGGTACTTTCATATGTTATAGAACATGGCTGAAGACCATACTTGCCAACTCTCCCGGAATGTCCTGGAGACTCCCAAAATTCGGATCGGTCTCACGGACTCCCGGGAGAGCAGGTAAGTCTCCCGCATCCCGCAACTGCCTGGCCAAAATGAGGAGATTCGCTGTGAATCGCATAATTTTGGCTCCGCCCCGCGACAAAATGGCCTTTCTGTCGCGGGGGTGGGACATTCCGGGAAAGTTGGCAAGTATGTTGTAATTACATCTCTACACAACTAGGACTTTCAAACTCTCCAAGTTTGAGGGTGACAGAGTTCTGCAGGAAAGGAGGAGGCAGAGGAAACAGCAAAGGAGGCCTAGGGGGTATGAATTGAGGGAAGGGGTTGGAGTGACACATATGCAAGTTAATATCTGCAAAACACTATTGAGTTTTAAATGATAACCAGCTATTGCTAAAATGTTGATTAAAGTAAATACCCCTCGATAATGCATACTGCATGTTCTGTGTGAGGTTTAATTTAAAAAACCTTTATTAATACTTCTTGGGCTACCAAGAATTGGTGTTTTACCTTCCTTACTATACTATATGTAGCAGCAAGTATGTATTTAAATCTTGTTAGGTCTTTCTATTGCTACTGCTTTTGGCCACTAGGGGGAGCTCTATGTCCATTCTAATGCCCACACTCCTATCAAGACAACACAGACACAGAGGTATTTCACATTCTGAAAGATACTTTTTATTTTTTTAATTCACGATAATTTGTTTCTGTATTGATGTAACATCAAAGGGAGCATAAATTATGTTATGTTTATATTCCAAGTGGCATCCTTAGTTTTCTGGTGTTGGCATTCCTGGAGGTGGGATATGATTTTCTGGCTATTTTGCATTTGTAGAATGCCGACTAGGATAGCTTTTTGCTGATAAACACTCTTTTGTCATCCGCAGTATTTCTCTTCATCTGATCTCTAAATTTGTTACTGCATTAAATCAAATCCTTATGTCAACAATACATACTAAATAAATATATATAAAGGCATTGCTTTGATGCAGACCTGCTGAGCAGTGGACTTATCTTGGATAACAGCTTGCAGTCTCCTAGATAACAGAAACGTCTGTAAATATCAGAGGTGCTTGACCAATGATATCAAAGTTCAAACAGGCAATTGTAAATTGTGATGTTTGACCCATCTTAGCATTGTTTAATGATTGACCAGGATCTCTCACCAAGGTTACATCGTTCCAGCGATACAGTCTTCAAGTTCTGTTTTTGCTTCACCGTTCCTCGGAACGTTATTTTGCCATGTATTTGGAATTTAGTAACGGAGCTGGGACAACAATGGTCAATTCATTCTGCTACGGAGTGTGGTTGGAGTAGGACTGAGAACAATGAAGGCCAAACTCCACCAGCAAAAATATTAATATAAAATTTTGCGACTAAATGCAGAACAAGGTTGAAAATTTTGCTCACCTCTACTTGTGACCCTGACCCTGACCTTTTATACAGGTCATGACCTTGACCTGTATATCGACTACGATTCCTGTCTCGTCAGCTGCCGCTTAGTGAGGCTAGTTCTTGGGGGTCACGACCTGTGGGTTCCATCACTACCTTACAGGATTCCTTAGACCTAGCCAGCGCCTGTCTCTAGCAGCAAAGCGGGTTGACGTTCGAAACAACTTGTCACAGCTCAGAAATAATGTCTATACTGTTTCGTCTGTATAATTTCAGTCTAAAATGCTGTAACATCAGTAAATATTCAGTTATCCATAGCACCCAGTCAGACGTTTGCGTTCTTTTCTAAACTAGCCCTGGTTTAATCAAAACTAATCACTGATTGGTTGCTCTGGAGTTCTGAACATTTCCACTTTGTTAGTGAATAATCTAGCCTGCTGTTCAGGGAGTCCGGGAGAACTCTCTGAAATTGGTGAGTCTCCCGGACATGTCGGGAGAGTAGGCTCCCCACTCTCAGGAGTCGCCTTTGTGGTAGATCACCCAGGTGCGGGGAGAGGTGGGAAAAGGTGACACACTGGGCTGAAGTGTAAACTTTTATACTAGTACCAAACTCAGGTCATTTTGTGGAGTGAAAAAGGCTGTGTGCCCCCCCCCCCATACAGAAAGGAACCCCCTACCCCTTCAAATACACCATCTCCAAACCTTTATCTCACTTCAATCACAAAATTAAATCTAGTTTTTACACTGCTCCCCAAAACGAGTCGCACCTTTGTACCTACAGTGTAATTGGTAAGCACCTTTGCTCCACCCACCTCCTCCCATTGGCTGTTGCAAATGTCAGCTTCTCTGCAAACGCTTCGCAAACCCGGAAATCTAGACGCACCTATGCAAGCCGCGGTGCCCTACCCCACCAAAGGGTGCGATGAGGTCCTACGTGACTGTACAAGTGACTTATGTGCAAAAGAAAATGGTTCAAAGGTTGTACATGGAAAGTGTCAGTGAATCACTCCTTTAGGGGTACGTTTATTGGCACAGAAGAACAAGAACATGGATGCACCAACGCTACCTAAAGCTCAACATGTCCAAAACAGAGCTTATTATCTTCCCTCCTGCCAGAGTCACCATCTGCCCTCAGATCTCCCTCACTGTCAATAACACCACAATATCCTCAGTCTCCCAAGCCCGCTGCGTTGGTGTTACACGTGACTCCGCCCTCTGCTTTATTCCTCACATCCAGACTCTCTCCCAGTCCTGTCGACTCCACATTAAAAACATTGCCAGAATACGCCCTTTTCTTACCCAACATTCTACCAAAACTCTTATCCATTCTCTCATCATCTCCCTTCTTGACTATTGCAACCTCCTGCTATCTGGTATTCCTGACACCCATATATCCACACTTCAATCCATCCTAAATGCTGCTGCAAGACTCATCATCCTCTCTCACCGCTCCACATCTGCTGCACCACTTTGCAGATCCCTACACTGGCTCCCTGTGTCCTCCAGAATCCAATTCAAATTACTCACCCTTACCTACAAAGCCTCAACACCACCACCCCTTCATACATCTCAAATCTCATATCAAAATACTCTCTCTCCCGCCCTCTTAGATCTACCTCTGACCTGCACTTTGTCTCGTCTCTGTAACCACCTCTCACTCCCGCCTACAAGACTTCTCCCGTGCTGCTCCCCACATATGGAATTCCCTACCACGCTCAATCAGACTTTCCCACAGCCTTCAAATCTTTAGACGCTCTTTGAAAACCCATCTCTTCTTTAGAGGT
Organism: Mixophyes fleayi; assembly: GCF_038048845.1. Taxonomy (NCBI): domain Eukaryota; kingdom Metazoa; phylum Chordata; class Amphibia; order Anura; family Limnodynastidae; genus Mixophyes; species Mixophyes fleayi. Next base: position 332,313,257 of record NC_134405.1, on the reverse strand, counting down.
GACCTTATCCCCAATAACACTATTCACACAAATGCACCCTCACAACTATCCCAATCTCCACTCTGAGCCACACTCGCTCCTCTTGTTTCAGCTGTGCCCTCCCCCACTTAGAATGTAAGATCTCTAATGAGCAGGGTCCTCCATACCCTTTGTTTTCATATCTGCATTTATTTTGTCTACCTTGTATGTCCCTGTGTTATGTATGTCCTGTGTTATGTATGTCCTGTGTTATGTATGTCGCTGTGTTATGTATGTCCTGTGTTATGTATGTCCTGTGTTATGTATGTCCTGTTTTCTCTACTGTACGGCGCTGCGGAGCAATGTGGCGCTTTACAAATCTACGATGATAATTATAATAATAACATTGTTATTATAACAATAATGATAATAATAATAATACTAATTGCTCCCATAAGGGGATGATGCACTTTTTTCATATAAACACGTGGAGGGTATACAGAAAATCCTGGTTCATAACTCACATTGGTTCTATATCGTGCTCAAAATTGGGTGTGCTCCATCTTTCGCAATTGTACAAGAGCCTTGCCCACCTATGGGTATCTCTTGCTCCATTTAATGAAGTAGTCAGCTACCGAGCTACAGACAGCGCTATTGTCTAACTACTAATACTACAGGTACCTGCTTTTTGCAACACAGTAAAAAGTGAAACACAATCGATACTGAGAAAAAATTGACTGTGATGACCACTGCAGCCTCAACAATTAAGAATATTTATTCTCAGTATATTCCTAACAAACTATAAGAAATGTGCAAAATTGTATCCACATACATACATGACCATTATACCCTCCTTACAGCTATGTTTACAGAGAAAAATTAAATATATGTTTGTTCTCATTTTAAAGTAGACCCATCACCTACACACAGTGCTGTTCAGTTGTCCCCCAAAACATACTTTTTTTGGGTACCGCTGTCTGATAGAGTGATGGAAATAAGAGGTTTTCCTGGAGGAAGAGGAGGTTCTATAACCCCAGCCCTAAGAGTAGAACGGCTCATTGAATCTCAGCATTGTATTCAGTAAAATAAATTATATTCTCCGATATATTGGCAGAAGTATGGTAACATGCAGTGATACATGAGAGGTCTCCACAGTCACGGTTCAATGTTTACGCTCTTTGTTATACAGGGACATCAAGTCCCTTCTCAAAGCAATGAAGAGCTCGGTGACGGTCTCCATCCAGATTTTCTGCTGGTTGTTGTTCTCTGACTTGGATGTTTTCAAGGCCGCGTAAGCCATGGTCAAAAGTGTCCTCTCAAAGTCTTCTCTCTTTAGGGGACTGTGAACATGGGACAGTTTGTCCCTCAACCTCCGAATGTCAGCGATAGACTTGGGAATCACGTCATTGCAAACTACGTCGAAGGTGGTGGCTTTTCTTAGAGAGGACAACTCGGGGTCAAGGAGAGTCAGCCTGTTGTCCTGGTCAATGTGGACTCCAGTCGACAGAAACTAAGAAGAAGAAGAAAATGTGATAAAGATATAAATGACTGGATATTTTAAGACAACGTGTTGTAATTCCTACAAATATGTTCACATATCGTAGATTTTAAAGTGGAACTCCAAGAAAAATATGTTTTTACCCCCGTCCCTCTCCCCTGGTAGATGAATCATGTGGTTTCCATGTCTAGGATCTCTGAAGATCAGGAGAAACATCAACATCATTCCTGAGGTTATCCAGGCTCACAGCCTGGAGAAGATGAATCGTAAACATCTCAGGGGTTGTAAGATGCATGAGACCCCCATGGCGAGAGTCGGAAAGCTCAGATGAGAAGACATTTCGAGCTGGAGTTCCCCTTTAAAAGCATATTCTATACTTTCTCCACAAGACACATGACATTAACATAACATAAATCTTTTGAAGGTATGAACGCTTGTTATACTCGCTGCTAAAGTGAGACTAAGCTAAAAATAAAATATTAATGCAAGAATGTACAGACGAGGCCTCTGTTCATACATAGTGATGGACGGGCATTATCCGGACATATATCAGTTTTACAATCTCTGTCTTTCCTAACTGTCAGGTGCTATGAAAATGATCTGCTTCAAAATGTGCGCTTATAAAACACATGCTGTGAGGGAAGGAAATTATACATTAATGGAAATATGTTCCTCATACTGGGGCTGGTTCCCTAATACTGTACAGACTTGAAGCAGACTTCTGCTTTCACTGTCTAATCGGCACTCGTCTAATCACAGCTAATCGCAGATTGGTGGATGTTTGTTACTGCGTTCGTTAACCGGCCTATTTATCAATATACGGCTTATTGCAGCGGTCAAAAAAAAAATCACCTATCACCATAATTTGCCAATACACGAGGCCGCTGAGCGTAACAGCAGATTCGGCAAAACTGGTCCGGAGCGGTAATAGTTCATTTACAGCATTGCCGCGCCAGTCTCTGCATGTGTGACCCAACTTGACGCTTTACACATGTGCACTGGAATTGAAAGCTCAGACTTGGGCTTTTCACTTCCATTAATTAAAAAAAAAAATAATATAAAAAACAATATTATATATATTATAATATTTTAAAATGAGTCACAATTGAAAAAAATGCTTTGTATTTATAACATTTTTGGAATTGATTTTCTTCCAATTATAAATAGACCTGTGACGCAGCACGGTGGCTCAGTGGTTAGCACTTCTGCCTCACAGCACTGGAGTCATGAGTTCAATTCTCAACCATGGCCTTATCTGTGTGGAGTTTGTATGTTCTCCCAGTGTTTGCGTGGGTTTCCTCCTGGTGCTCTGGTTTCCTCCCACACTCCAAAAACATACTGGTAGGTTAATTGACCCTAGTTTGTCTGTCTGTGTGTGTATGTTAGGGAATTTAGACTGTAAGCTCCAATGGGGCAGGGACTGATGTGAATGAGTTCTCTGTACAGCGCTGCGGAATTAGTGGCGCTATATAAATAACTGATGATGATGATGATATTTGTGATATGTAATCAAGTAAGAAATCAGAATGCTGTAATATAAACTGTTGCTAGCTAATGTAGAGAATGAGAAAGACAGTCACAGAAACCTTGCACTATGAACACACAAGTAAAACTATAACATTCACCCTGCGCCACCACAGATCATATCAACATTTCATTATTAAGTTTATTTCTTTACATTTTTTTGGGGTGGTCTCACTTTGAGAACTTGTACATACGGGAGTTTATTAATTTCTTTAAGCCTATTAAATGAGCTTTAACGCTGGTAGGTGAACACATGATGTAAGTGAATGGACCTGTACACATTGTAATTATAGAAGCTACATAACAGAACGTTCTGATCATCTGTAATCCGTAGAATGTCATGTATGATATGTATCCATAGATGGCGCTCTTCAGCAACTTACTTTGCTATACTCTTTATTGCGCCCTATGTAGCTGCAATCTCTCTGTCTCTCGTTCCTTCTCCATTTTTATTTAATTTGTTATGATATGAAAGAATGCTGCACCCCCTCGTAATTGATATATGAATTCTTCCATCAATCACATTTCCCAGAAAACTCTCCTGGATCCCATCCAGCTACTGACTTCTGCTGTATTCTAGCTATAATATATATATATTGTTTTAACTCATTGGTGTTTATTATATTTTAGCTTACCCATATAAAACACATATAAGGTCCCACCTGTGGGAGGTGGCACCGTCCCCTCTGACGCTGCTTCCCTTAGCAGGTGGGACGTGAGGGCGGCATCGTCTCCACCTGGGACTAAGAGTGTGGCTCTTGTTTGTGACATCATAGCCAAGCGCCAACCTGCCAGCGTAACACTGACATGAAGGAGCAGCAGTCAGCACTGTCACATTTAGCCTTATTATTCCTCTGTTTGGTTATTTCCTTTCACTAAAGAGCCTTTCGTCACCCTTTTATTAATACACAAATTTCTTCTTCTCTTTGTGCTTCAGCATGTTTTATTGTGTGTTTAGTGTCTTTTGGATTAGCTTTATGTTTTATGTGGTTTTTTTTTAATCCTCGTTTATTGCTTAAAGCAGTGGTTCCCAAACTTTTGCAGTCCGCGGCACCCGTAGAGTCTCCATAATTTTTTCAAGGCACCCCTCCAAAATAATTACCGAGCAGTCCTGTTTTAAGTAGTTGGGTCAAAAAATTTAATAAGTATTTAGGCCAGGACAAAAATACTTATTTAGTTGTATGCAAAAATTATACACATAAATCCAAGGAAAAAGAATAGTTTTATATTTTTTTTTCAATTATATTTCTGTCAAAGAATAATTTACAGCTAACTCACTCTGTGCCCTTCTGCATCATCCTCCACGCACTCTGTGCCCCCTCTGCATCCCCCACACTCTCTGTGCTCCCTCTACATCCCCCACACTCTCTGTGCCCCCTCTACATCCCCCACACTCTCTGTGCCCCCTCTGCATCTTCCACACACTCTGTGCCCCTCTGCATCCCCCACACTCTCTGTGCCCCCTCTACATCCCCCACACTCTCTGTGCCCCCTCTGCATCCTCCACTCTCTCTGTGCCCCCTCTGCATCCTCCACTCTCTCTGTGCCCCCTCTGCATCCCCCACACTCTCTGTGCCCCCTCTGCATCCACCACACTCTCTGTGCCCCCTCTGCATCCCCCACACTCTCTGTGCCCCCTCTACATCCCCCACACTCTCTGTGCCCCCTCTGCATCTTCCACACACTCTGTGCCCCCTCTGCATCCTCCACTCGCTCTGTGCCCACGCTGCATCCCCCACACTCTCTGTGCCCCCTCTGCATCCCCCACACTCTCTGTGCCCCCTCTGCATCCCCCACACTCTCTGTGCCCCCTCTGCATCCTCCACGCACTCTGTGCCCCCTCTGCATCCTTCACTCTCTCTGTGCCCCCTCTGCATCCCCCACACTCTCTGTGCCCCCTCTACATCCCCCACACTCTCTGTGCCCCCTCTACATCCCCCACACTCTCTGTGCCCCCTCTGCATCCCCCACACACTCTGTGCCCCTCTGCATCCCCCACACTCTCTGTGCCCCCTCTGCATCCTCTACGCACTCTGTGCCCCCTCTGCATCCTCCACTCTCTCTGTGCCCCCTCTGCATCCTCCACTCTCTCTGTGCCCCCTCTGCATCTTCCACTCTCTCTGTGCCCCCTCTGCATCTTCCACACTCTCTGTGCCCCCTCTACATCCCCCACACTCTCTGTGCCCCCTCTACATCCCCCACACTCTCTGTGCCCCCTCTGCATCCCCCACACACTCTGTGCCCCTCTGCATCCCCCACACTCTCTGTGCCCCCTCTGCATCCTCTACGCACTCTGTGCCCCCTCTGCATCCTCCACTCTCTCTGTGCCCCCTCTGCATCCTCCACTCTCTCTGTGCCCCCTCTGCATCCTCCACTCTCTCTGTGCCCCCTCTGCATCCCCCACACTCTCTGTGCCCCCTCTGCATCCCCCACACTCTCTGTGCCCCCTCTGCATCCTCCACTCTCTCTGTGCCCCCTCTGCATCCTTTACTCTCTCTGTGTCCCCTCTGCATCTTCCACTCTCTCTGTGCCCCCTCTGCATCCTCCACTCTCTCTGTGCCCCCTCTGCATCCTCCACTCTCTCTGTGCCCCCTCTGCATCCTCCACTCTCTCTGTGCCCCCTCTGCATCCTCCACTCTCTCTGTGCCCCCTCTGCATCCTCCACTCTCTCTGTGCCCCCTCTGCATCCTCCACTCTCTCTGTGCCCCCTCTGCATCCTCCACTCTCTCTGTGCCCCCTCTGCATCCTCCACTCTCTCTGTGCCCCCTCTGCTTCCTCCACACTCTCTGTGCCCCCTCTGCATCCTCCACTCTCTCTGTGCCCCCTCTGCATCCTCCACTCTCTCTGTGCCCCCTCTGCTTCCTCCACACTCTCTGTGCCCCCTCTGCATCTTCCACTCTCTCTGTGCCCCCTCTGCATCTTCCACACTCTCTGTGCCCCCTCTGCATCCTCCACTCTCTCTGTGCCCCCTCTGCTTCCTCCACACTCTCTGTGCCCCCTCTGCATCCTCCACTCTCTCTGTGCCCCCTCTGTATCCTTCACACTCTCTGTGCCCCCTCTGCATCCTTCACTCTCTCTGTGCCCCCTCTGCATCCTCCACTCTCTCTGTGCCCCCTCTGTATCCTTCACACTCTCTGTGCCCCCTCTGCATCCTCACCCTGCCCCCTCAATTCGGCGGTGCCTGGGACCCAGCATCCTCTTCTCTCCTGCCGTTTGCCACTGAATGTCAGGCATGATGATGTCACACCCAATGTCACAAACCTAGGGCTTAAAGGCATTTTCTTATCACTTACAACAATTGCAACTTCCATGGAGAACCATATTGGCCGTCTCTTTCCTTTACTCTCCCAACTACCTGTGCTAGACACAACTTCCCCATTTCCAGACTTGGAGGTCTATTTACTAAACTGCGGGTTTGAAAAAGAGGAGATGTTGCCTAGAGCAACCAATCAGATTCTAGCTGTCATTTATTTAGTACATTGTACAAAATGACAGCTAGAATCTGATTGGTTGCTATAGGCAACATCACCTCTTTTTCAAACCCGCAGTTTAGTAAATATACCCCTTGGACTTTTGGCACCACCATGTTCACCTTCACTGTGACTCTACCATGTTACAATACAAGGGGTGCAAATTAGTATTCTGTTTTGCACATAAGTTAAATACTGACTGTTTTTTCATGTAGCACACAAATATCAACTTTAAATTTCAGTGTACAAATAAGCTATCAAGTATTTGTGTGTTACTTGAAAAAACAGTCAGTATTTAACTTATGTGCAAAACAGAATACTAATTTGCACCCCTTGCATTGTAACATGGTTTTGTCCAGGAGACTGAAATAAGAAGTTTCTCAAGTTAAGATCCTTAATGAATCAGGCCCCTAGTTATTTATTAATGTGCAAAACTTGTAGTAAGAATTAGACATTTGCTTTCATTGTCAAACGTGTGTTAGATCAGTCACAGCTTGGTTTCTGAAAAACATGTACTGTTAGTGTTCCCTGAGGACTGGATTCGGGTAACCCTGTAACGCACATTCACAATTTTCGTAAAAAGTTTTTGAATAAACATAGGACCACAATATGACATTTATTATTAAAAATAGCAGGACAATGAAAATAGTAGCAACCAAAATGTTACAATTAGTCTGTACATAGAAAGTAAATATATGTAGATCTGTGTTTTAAGCACATTAAATAACATGTCTAAGGGGTATATTTACTAAACTGCGGGTTTGAAAAAGTGGAGACATTGCCTATAGCAACCAATCAGATTCTAGCTGTCATTTATTTAGTACATTCTACAAAATGACAGCTAGAATTTAATTGGTTGCTATAGGCAACATCTCCACTTTTTCTAACCCGCAGTTTGGTAAATTTAGCTCTAAACGTTTATTTATAGAGAACTGGCTGATAGATTATAAGCACACAATGCATTTCTTACAAGGTTTCTATAAGTGCAGTAAATCTCAGTATCTGCTCCGGCGAAGTGCGTGGATCCTTTGTAATAAGAGACCTGAATTCCTGCACTGTGTATTCTAGCAGAGTCCTCGTCATCAGCACATCTTGGAAGGAATCTATACATTTTCCACTTACCTCATACAGCAGTTCCACCTCAGGCACAGACTTCTGCAGAACGGGGTCCAGGAATTCAGGAGAGGAGCGACGCACTCGATGGGCGGATGGAAAGAACACCACTGAGGATACAACAGAACAGGTTGTGTGGTGAATACAGTGTATACAAGTAATCAGAGACCTGGAAGAAATCAGGCTTATAATTAGCACTTGTTTCACAGTGACTCAAAGACAATATTTATAATAATAATAATAATAATAATAATAGCCTGTCGGTGTAGATGTGCACACAGATGCTTTACATGGTGCTAAAGACAATTATTATACTTGTGAAGAACACACTCAATAGTCATGGATGCTACGGAGAACACGTTTGGAGCATTGAGTACATGCATCCTGTATTCTCTATAAAGTCTATGGGCCTGAGTCATTAACGAGAGCAAAGCAAAAAAAAAAAAAAAATAGGAGTAAATTTGCACCTTAGCAAAACCATGTTACATTGGAGGGGAAGTTAGATATAACATGTGGGGACAGATTTTTAGTTGCAGGGGCGCACGCAGGGGGGCAGGGGCAAACGCAGGACTTGTACAGGGGGGTTTCCACACCACCCCACCAGTGGGCGTGACCAGCATGCATGGGGGCGTAGCTATAATTTTAGACAGTGCTTGGCTGCTCTCCAACTCTTCCTATCCCCATAATATACATGGGCAATGCTGCGTGCACTACTGTTAGGTGCACGCAGCTCTCCCTTTTCAAGCAGAGCTGTGTGCAGCAGGGCACTAGGTAACCCCCCCCCCCCCCCCCTCGGTTTGCCTATGGGGGGGTCCCTGGTTCTCCATAAACCCCTCCCCTTCGCGAAGAACGGACGCTAAACAGTGCCCCTACATAGCGGCAATGTACTATACAGCAGCCGCGGCGCTGTCAAAGAAGCGTCCGCGGCGGTGCTGTATTGTATAAGACCCAGAGCTCTGCCTCTGTGCCTTTTCTTATGCTAGCACACTTAGACCCACAGCTACAGGAAGACAGGAAACCCCCCTGGTGTGATGTACATCCATACAGGACTGGTGGACAATAACCCTTTTGCCTAGACTGAAACAATGGCCTGCATGATGGGAAATGTAGACACCAAGACAGCAGTGTGCATGATGGGAAATGTAGGCACCAAGACAGCAGTGTGCATAATGGGAAATGTAGGCACCAAGACAGCAGTGTGCATGATGGGAAATGTAGGCACCAAGACAGCAGTGTGCATGATGGGAAATGGGTTTACGTAATTGTGACTCAATGAGACCTGGACGCAGATGCAATGATAAAGACATGCAATGATGATGATGATGACTGTCAGTACTCTCCAGCCATTTCTGATTGGCTGATCGCATATTGCCCCCTCCAGTACTTAAATCTGTAGTGTTGCCGCTGCATTATATGACGCCGCTGCCTTCTATTCGCATTACGTAATCTCCACTTCCATTTGTACTACTGCAGGATAGAAGATTCCCATTTGGTTCTCAATGCGACAGATGTTTGTATTTAATTTAATTAAGTTCTCTATTTGTGTTTTGCATTTGTGTTTGTATGTAATTACATGTGGAACATGCGGCTTTCTTGTTTATTAGTAACACTGTCGATCAGCATCTCGGCTCTCTCTCCACTCCTGGGACACCTCCGATGGATGTATATGTACCTTTTCCTGCGCACGCTCAAGGCTCATATGCGTCCAGCTTTACATGAGCCCCTTGAAAATAAAACAACTTACACAAAAAAAAACCCAGAAAAAAAAGACTTTTGCCCAACAATAAATAAACTGTAATGTTTATGAGTGGTTTTCTATAACACACTTGTCTTTCAGGACTAAATAAAAGGAAACTACAGTCACTTTTGTCCCTGTTGCCAAGGTGTGCACGGGCCAGGGGCTGGCTGGGCTGGGGGGCCCCGGGTCGGTCCCATAGTGGGCTACCTTGGGCTGGGTCACTGGGCTACCAGCATTTTTGTCCTTAAAAATGTTCCTAATAGGCTGCTGAGCCGAGTCTCAACCCCTGGACCAAAACTTGCCAACCAGCCCCCTGGGGGAGCAGGGAATATGGGGTCAGAGGTAAGGTCGCCCCTCTGAGACCCCTTGTGAGCAGTTTATTGGCCGGGAACGTGCATGCTCAGTGGCTCCCCCTGTGTTGAGAACACAGTGATGTCAACGAGGCACAAACTGATTTTTGGTTCAGTCCAAAAAATTGCTACTGTGTATAGATGATGAGTGACTTCTTTTTAAATAAGACTATTAGCTATCAAAAAATTGTTGAATGTAGCACTAAAGGGGTGAACATTTTGGCTGGAGTCTGGTCTTCCCATTCAAGACCCCCTTTTCAAAAACATGGCACAGCCCAGGTTTAATTTGCGCTCTGGGAAGGGGGTGGAGCTACAGTGCTCCGCCCCCCCTGCCTGGGCGTTAGTGCAGCTTTAAGCCAGTTTTAAAAACCAAATCTTTGCATCACAATGAACTCCAGATTATTATCATTATTACAGCATTGAATTCTCTTTTATTTTGATAAACCCAGTGATTTGAATGCCAAGTGTGTTAATGGAAAATTAGAAGCACATGTACAGAGTTAAATAAATGTATTCCAACATAGGAGTCCATATAAAACAGACTCTGACGTGAGTCACGGAATGTGTGCCCGGTACATCTGAGTGTATATAAAACAAGGTGCAGCCTGTATTAAATACTGTACATAGTGTGTATTAAAAGCTTGCGAAACCTATGCAGGAGTGTAGCAGACGTGCAAGTAGGGCGTTCCACTACACGAGTGCCAGGAGACAGAGTATTATTGGAGCATCACATCTCTGGACAGAAGCTGAGCGCTGTGTGCCAGGGATAACAAGGATGGCTCGCAGGAATGTATTTCCATTCATATATGTTACAGTGACATTCATTAGCAGGTCCACCTTTCACCAGCCATGCAGAATTGGGAATGTATTTTAGTTTATTTTTCTATATGATTATTATTATTATTTTAGTAGTATTGCTTTATGTTGCACTGTTTTGAGAAAATGAAAAGTTTTAGGTCGTTTTGCTTAGGACTGGGAATGTAGTTTTATATTATTCCGATGGGCAAATTTGAAGGTTTCACTCTTAGCCTAGCTGGTCCGTCGGAGGCAGCGGTTTGCACTGGCCTGGTACCTCCGTGAGTTCGGAATCCCTTAAGCAAAACTGCTGGAAAGAGATATAAATAAATGTAACTTTATATTTATCACAAATATATATATATATATATTTATTTTCAAACTCATATAGGAAAAGGTGGTACAGTAGATAACAGCCAGGGGTTCACCACTCAGAGTGCTTACCAGACTATCCTACCCTAAAGAGGCTATTATTACTGTTCCTCTGGAGGGCTGAGAGCCACTCCATTCACAATTCTGCAGCAAGGCAGGGACCAAGCCAAATGTCTTCCTGCTTTTCAAGTCCACAGAGGCTTTTCATATCTGATCCTTGACGCATTACTGGACCAGTCCATCAGGAACCAAATCCCAAGCCAGCCTGTACAAAGTAACATGGAGAACTGGGGCCGGGGTGGCTGGTCTCTCTCTCTTAGACCTGGTCGGGTCGGGTTCCCGTGGTGGTGTGGCCTTGGTTGGTATGCAACCAAATAACCCTAACCTCACATACAAAAAATTGTTATATACCTATGGCGCTTACTTTCTTGCACTGAAAACGTTGTTCTGGAAGATCTTACCAGGAACAATGCACCGTACCTTCCTACAACATAAAACTTATAATGGTGTAGTATGTCTATTACATTGTAGAACAACTTTATAAGAAAAAATCATAGGTTCTATGGTCCCGTGCTAAAATTATGATCAGCAAACAATACGGACACCCATGTCTTCTTTATATTGCAGCACCCTTTCGGATGTATGCTTACTCTGTTTCAAATGAAATCTCGCCCATAAAAATCTGATGAGTGTTCCTTATCCGTTAGCCTCCTACTCCTTGTATTCGGATATCCACACTCCAAGAAAAAAACAAAGGAAGCGATCTAGCACATTACCCTTTAATACATTCTAATACACTTCTATTAAAAACATAAAAATAGTAAAAATGGACTCGTACCTTTTTCAAGGTTATGTCATATCAAGAGTTGAAACGCGTTGGTTTTACAGACTACAACCGTGGGTGAGGCAAGAACGTTTCAGCGACAAAGAGATCTTTGGATAAAAACATTTGATTGCGAATTGTTATCCGTCCCCCGGTACGAGTCCATTTTTACTATTTTTATGTTTTTAATAGAAGTGTATTAGAATGTATTAAAGGGTAATGCGCTAGATTGCTTCCTTTGTTTTTTTCTTTGAAATGTGGATTTCCGAATACGAGGAGTAGGAGGCTAACGGATAAGGAACACTCATCAGATTTTTATGGGCGAGACTTCATTTGAAACAGAGTAAGCATACATCCGAAAGGGTGCTGCAATATAAAGAAGACACGGGTGTCCGTATTGTTTGCTGATCATAATTTTAGCACGGGACCATAAAACCTATGATTTTTTCTTATAAAGTTGTTCTACAATATAATAGACATACTACACCATACGTTTTATGTTGTAGGAAGGTACGTTGCATTGTTCCTGGTAAGATCTTCCAGAACAACGTTTTCAGTGCAAGAAAGTAAGCGCCATAGGTATATAACAATTTTTTGTATGTGAACATGATAACGCAAGTATAAGTGGTTGCTTGGAGTTATATACACGGCTGCATACTGAGTGGAGCGCCGATTTGACAATTTATTTTTGCAGATAACCCTAACCTGCTGGATTGGGTACCTGCATAACAGAGGGTGGCCACTGGGACTTCCCCAAGTCTTAGGGTACAGCAGGCACCCTGCGGAGAGCAGCTTCAGGGAGTCCAGAAATTCTACCTGCTCAGACAGAGATGTAGAACTGCATAATGGCGACATTCCTTTGGCTATTAATGTACAAGTTGTTGAGTGAAAAATGAAGATATAAATAAGGTTGGATTTACATTTTGTGCTCCCAAGACCACTATGTACAGCAAACTTTTGGAGTATTACTCTGATGTCTTTGTCACTGTATTGAGTCCAGTGCATTAAAATCTTTCCTGGCCTCCAGAAAACTAGGACACTTCCAGCCAAAAGTTGAATGAAAACAACATTTATTCAGTAAATACATTCAGGTGATGAAAATGAATTGCACGTTACGAGAGCAATGAATCAAAGAGGTCGTTTCACGGCCAGGTTATACATTGTTATATTCTGTTTTGCAGAGCGCTGCAACATTAAATGGTTTAAAAGCAATGAGCGGACAGTTGATGTGGCTGCCTGACAATATCTGTCGAAGTGAAGAGGAAAGGGTTGGAGATGTGGGAGCTATGGTTAGCATCTTGAACCTGAACTGATATGTCAGCTGAAACCTCCAGCTCTGAAGTAGATAGGTTACACATAAATTAAAAGGTATTATCCAATTTAATTATGTGCCTGTTCACAACCTTCTGTAAATTTTACTAAATCAATTGCTTTTAATTTCTAGTTCCTTTGTCGGTTTTACAGCGTTAAAATGGCATTTCCGTCTGCTGGTGCCAATGTGCCCAAATAGCAGATATCTTTTATGTCTTCTGGACATGCCCGGTGCTTCAGCCGCTGTGGGGCGAGGTATTTGCTTTGATTTCAACCGTCTTAAAGACCCTTGTTGCTCCAGATCCAGCCCTAGCCCTTCTTCATGTTTACCCGGCATCCATCCCAAAGCATGATCGGTACCTATTGGGCCACATATTGATAGCTGCTAGAGCGGTAATAGCACAAAACTGGAAGTCCCACGTCCCCTCTACCATCACCCGAATAATATCTAAGATACAGTATAGCTTTGAGATGGAAACAATAGATACGCCCTATTCCTCATCTGCATCAGATCCTATCATGAGATGGTTTAGGTGGCATGTATACACCACGGACGGCCCCGGGGCTACCCGAGATACCTCCGACTACCCAACAACTCACTCTCCAGCGGCCCTTATAGAATCCCCCCAGCCCACTGATCAGCTCCCATCCCCTGGTACTCCTCCCACAGTGGAGGCATCTTCAGACAGTCATATTGAAGGCTAGTATGTCTTACTGTATTTCTATATCCTTAATTACATACTGGTGATATTGTGTTCCTTATCATAATTGAGTGATTCCTTTCCCCCTGTGTGGGGACTCCCTTTGTGTTTTCCTCTGTATGTATTTTCTTCTCCCCCCTCTTTTTTTTTTCTGTACCCCATATATATTTGAAATTATTAAATAAAAATATTGATGCAAAAAAAATAAAAAAATGGCATTTCCGCTGGGAGCCACAAAGCTGTTGTCAACGTAGGACTGCATCCAATGCAGAGAGCACAGCATATATCAGCCAGGAAAATAACTAAATATATATAGTAAAGGTAGCATGAGGACTGGTACTAAATAATACATTAAAGTCATCTGAAGGAAAACACCTTAAAAGTTACTGTAGGGTATTTTTTTCCACAATAAGGCAGCGGAAGTGTTGATAGCAAATCATCTTATCTGTTGGTTTACATGAATTTTAGAAGCAATCGCTGTGTAGATAGTGAAACGTTGCAGAATCATTACCCTGTAGGAATTTATTACTGACTGCGCTCGGAGAAAATAAAATTAGCTTTGCAGTCCTAAAAAAGAAATGTGATTCAGTTGGCACACAGCAGGTCTCTGCACCTCTCCCAAAGAGTTCTGACTGATGGCAGTGTGTTAAAAATACTTTCCCAGGACCCTGGCAAAGAGGCGGGTGTCTGCTGGGCACTGATGTCGGTCAGTGTGCTAATGGGCGCAGGAGTGGCTAAATGGGGTCATTGTACAATCTCTGCCAGGGACTCCACCAGCCCTGGAAATTCTCAGCTTGTCTCCCTGCCATGGGCATTAACCCCTGCCTGGCACATGTCCCCATGCAAGACGTCATATTCACCACTCATCGAGTGAATTTTATTTCCCTTGATCGTCACAAGATAGTTCACACCGGGTCACAGTGTTCAGTTTGTTCTGCCAAATTCCCAGTTTGGAATTTCTCTGTTGTCCAACAGTTCCATCCTGTGAGCAGGGTCATTACAGGTTACAGTGGAATCCAAGTCCCAATTGTTAAGCGCTACGGAATTTGCTGGCGCTATATAAATAAATGTTAATGATGATGATGATGATGATGACGATGACGTCCCCGCGTCACATCCTAGTATTACTAAGAGGAGTTCTCCGGCTGATACGTGAAGATTCATTACAGTCTGATGCTGCCTGCACTTTCCATAATTTCTTGCAAAGGTTGTTAAGTGCTATATTCTGTGTTAAACTGACATCCTAGTTTAGATATCCCACTTCTGACACCATCACTTTGTGTCGTATTTAGGGTGTTTCATGTTGGATTTGCCAGACAACCAGGATTAAACTGGTAAATAGAGTTTTGTAATTATCCCCTGCCCCCAGCAAACGTATGGACCACATCCATTTTCACCATGAGGTGCTCTTTTAGCTCAATGCTGTCACCGAAGGCTGGAAACTAAGGTACAATATAAAACATGATAATAAAACAAGGAAGTGATTTAAGCGCGTTTGGTCCCTCTAATCATTACAAAGTGAAAATAAAAAAAAAATACGAAGAAATATCTATTTTTATTTTTTGGTAGGAGTATTTTGTATATCTACCTTTGTTATTGTTGATATGCCTTAATACGTTTTTAAATTGTGAGTAGAATATGGTAATGTTTACATTAAAGTATCTTTTTAGACTATATTATGCTAGATATCTTTTTCTACTTTTTTATTCACTTGACTTCGGAATTTCGAGCAAGTTGAACCAATTAGAAATATTCTCACATCTGATGTATTCAAGTTCTATATCATCAGGCCTCATTGAAGTGTTATTACCATGAGGGGCAGCAGAGCTTATGATTTTGAAGCACAAAGTGGACTGTAACAATCACAATTGAACCTTTTATGTCATTTTGATACAGCTTGAGCAAACATTGTTTGATAAAGCTACATTACACTATTTTGATGTTTATTTAATTTTTACGATTTACTTGGAGAACGAGAGGTCACCATTTCTTCATGACACTAAAAAGGCCTAAATGCCAAAAAAATAAGTATTTCTTCGTATTTTATTTTCACTTTTTCTTTTCACTTGGTAAGGGTTAGAGGGACCAAAAGTGCTTAAATCACTTCTTTGTTTTATTATCTTGTTTTTTGTCAATTGGTATGATTGCTTGAGGTGAAGCTAAGCCGCATTTGGGTGGGACTCAAATTTAATTTTTTTTCTGGTTTATTTTTACAATATAAAACATGTCACTGTAAGAGTGGTCTTTACGCATACCACTGAAAATTGGTCCTTGCACAAGTTGGGGTGTTTTAAAAAATGTAGCACAGTTACATCACATAGGGGTGGGCCACATACCCCAGGGATGCCTAGCTCTTCCAAAACGCAAGCTTACCCCCACCTCTAAAAAGATCTCTTTGAATTGAGTACTTAGTCACAAAGGAACAAAGATCCTTAAATTGGAACATACCAACTAAATTGGGGCAGTCGGTAGGTATGCTTAAAAACAAAACTGAAACAAATACCAAGAATCCCATCTTCATTGTACAATCATATTGCCCATTCCAGTGTCAACCAGATTGTACAGACCCCATTGCAATGTTTAAATGATATATTTTTTTGCTGGTATGCACGGATATGTGTAACAAAGGAGCTGGATTTGTCTCTGTCCAGGTGATGTTTGCTCTGGTTTATGAGCAGATTTGGATGGATAACGATGTGACATAAATAACCATCATTCATGTGCCTGAGTCCCTAAATTGCTAAAAAGAGGTTTACTGCAATAAATTATTTTTTAAGGCTGCAGGATTTCAAAATAAATTTTGAAATAATATTATTTTTGTGTATGGTAGAGGTAATTCTTAAAGCAGTCATCCCACGTAGGATATCTGTGTACTCTAAATAGCAAGTCAAGTGCCTTTTGAGCATACATCTAATTTTTCTCAGCTATCCTCCTACAAATTATTATTTTCATTTCAAAGTATGTTTGGAAAGCAAAAATGGCTGCCAGACACAGACACAGGCAGAGGGAGGAGAATTTGGATGTCACAGTGCAGACAGAGCTCAGAGAGGCGTTCCAAAGCCTCTCTGCTCAATACATCATGTGCCGTGAGACTGTGGTTGCCATGGTAGCCCAGCACCATAAATCATTTATAGCAGCCTGAAGAAAACAACAAGGGTAAATAGTAAGTTTGTGGTTCATGGGATTGCTGCTTTCATAAGTGTTCTTTTCCTATATGCATGGAGAGCCGCACATGACTACTTTGCAATAGATGCTGGATAAAGTGTGTTAGTATCTGTTTATATTGTATGCATTACCAGTTGCCCTTGTTCTGTCTGCTGGAAGCAATTATCTCAATCTATTCCTATTCTGCAGCAACTCAAATTAACCCACCTGGTAGTCTGACCTAGAAGCACAATTAAAATATCTTTATTATATAAACGTGTCATTATATCTGTGCTCTCTAGAATAAATTATTATCAAATATATAAACAACTCTCCGTTTCCAGTCTGAAAGTCTATTTTGACTTGAACTGAGCTGTGTGATCACTGGACTGGTGAGCAGATGTGCAGTCTCATGTGGCGATACGGGGTCTAAGGTTACCTAACTCATTACAGTTCCTATAAATCTCCAGACAGACTCAGCCTTTGATCATCACTTCACAAACTCTGAAGAAAAATGATCCATATGGGCACCTGTAGCGGTTTAGTTTCATGTGGATGTAATGGGTGTCATGTGACAACGGCACATGTTATGTTACCAGTGGCAAACGCTGGAATCCCATTGAAGAGCGAGGAGCTACCTGTGGTTTACAAGCCAAAAATTGCAAAATTGCTTTTGAGTATCTGCATAATAAATATATATTATTAACACAAGTATTTAAAGGCTAACTAAACTCCAAAATGTACATTTCCATATATGAAGTGTGAAGGTACAGTGATATAAACTGGTCAGTTTAGGTGGTGGGTATTTCCTGGCCGCTGTTCTAAGACAAAAGACTGAAATGTTAAAGCATGTTGGGGCTCGTGTAGAGTTGGGTGTAAGTCCGAAACAGAAGTGCAATGTGCGCGTTTCTTTACTGCGTAAGAACAGTAAAAAGGATTACGCCTGACTCTGCGAGACTACGTCAGACTGAGGCGTATCCCGCTCTATGAGAGGCGGAACGGGGAGAGGAAGGAGTGGGCTGGTGTAGAGGAGGTCAGGTGACAAATTCAGGTACAATAGTCGAGAGGCTAGGGAGGGGGAGTTGGTGTGCGGTGACGTGATCACAATTAGCTGCAAATTGCGTCATCAACCCCCATCATCAGTCCTTGGAATTCCGGAGCCTGACGGACATTCCAGCAGAATTGGCAAGTATGGTTATTAGGTTTTCTGAAGTGCAGCCCAATCTGTTTGTGAAGACCTTTGTACAGTGTCAGTATTCATAAGTATCACAAGCAACAATCAGACAGAAGTTTATTTAGAGCATATGTATTTTCAGGAAATACCGGACCCAAGAGATCATATAAAGACACAATAAACTTGTCCATCTTGCCTAAATGTAATCTTATTTTAGTCTTGCTAAAAATGGCAATATTCCTGTCTCGCTATCTTCCTCAGACAATAAATGGTAAAGCCCCAGTGTGCAGTCTGTTCATATATACAGTTTACCTGGACATTAAAAAGTTTATTCTTTATATATATATATATTGCTTATGTTATGTAACAGGATACAAAGTATATCAGTATATGTAAGTTAACCAGTTATTTCCCTGCATCCCGTACAATCAGGCACCTCGGGTTGTTGCCCAGTCACACTGTAGCTTGGGCTGGCACTGGAATAATGCCCCACACTTTGGTATGAGATATAACCGTGCAGAGCACCTACCAAGCAGCCGGATGTCTTACATATTCACTGAGGACTGATAGAGCAGTCATACCCCGACCACATTCACCATAATTGAATCATGATGTCAACGCATTAAGGGTTAGTCCGTGATTGTATGATGGTGTCAGAGTGAGTGCAGTGCATTGTTAATCTATATGGTGACGTCACAGAGTGAGCGCAGCTCAGGGTAACTCTGTGATTGTATGGTGATGTCACAGAGTGAGTGCAGCTCAGGGTAACTCTGTGATATATGGTGAGGTGACACTGAGTGCAGCTCAGGGTAACTCTGTGATTATATGATGATGTTACATAGCAAAGTAAGTGCAGGCTTAGGGGTATATCTACCAAGTACAGCAAGTACCGGGTGGACTGGTGACGCTCATTGTGCTTTCTTCATTGATTGTATATATATTATACAAGTTAACCCGTGCATGATACTCATGCATTCTAGTTAAATCAAGCTACTTAAGGTGTTAAAAAGGTTCTTGTCATGCATTTGGGCCATAGCCCAGGCCTCAACCACCAACCACTCCCCACTGTCACCCCCGGCAACCACCAACCACTCCCCACTGTCACCCCCAGCAACCACCAACCACTCCCCACTGTCACCCCCGGCAACCACCAACCACTCCCAACTGTCACTTCTCCTTCAAGAAATATATATATATTTTTTTAAATCTTTATAAACACTTTTAACAATTAACAAATTAAATTAACAAATTAAAAACATCTTAGTATACCAAATTTCAGCCCTTTCTGAATTTTTTTTTCCACACTCTCTAAGAATTTAGTAGGTCAGTGTATAACTCCGCCCAGCAGGTGGCGCTGCAGCTTGGTTTTATATTTTACACACACAGACAGACTAACACACGCCACTAGACATTTATATTATAGATGATTTAGTGGGTGTATTTTAGAACTAATAATTTGCTACTTTCATTTGTACATGAGAAGAATTATAGGTTGTTTTAAAGAGCAGATACTTTTGTCATTATCACAACAAATGTTAAATGTTTTTGTGCTTATGATCCTGTTGGGTGTAAGTGTATGTGATGTGCGACTGACGTAATCCTGGTGCATATGTACTGGTGCAGAGATACTACACATATGGGTGTAAATATGCTATTTGTACGAGCAAATTTTTATAGCTGTTTTTTTGGTTGCATACGCATCCAACTCAGCATCACCCCGCAGGGTGTTAGGTAGCGCCCACAATCAGCATAACCCCGCAGGGTGTTAGGTAGCGCCCACAATCAGCATAACCCGGCAGGGTGTTAGGTAGCGCCCACAATCAGCATCACCCCGCAGGGTGTTAGGTAGCGCCCACAATCAGCATAACCCGGCAGGGTGTTAGGTAGCGCCCACAATCAGCATCACCCCGCAGGGTGTTAGGTAGCGCCCACAATCAGCATCACCCCGCAGGGTGTTAGGTAGCGCCCACAATCAGCATCACCCCGCAGGGTGTTAGGTAGCGCCCACAATCAAGAGGGGCCATAGATTTGTTTTATATACACATTCTGAGCCCAGATCTAATAAAAATAATGTTGTCTTATAATAGAGTTAAATGAGATTGGTGTGGAAGTTGGGGTCACAGAAAAGCCCCTTAGAGGTACCAGTTACACAGACCTTGATCGAGAGGATTGCGATGTGTGGCTGGTCTGTATGACTAGTGCTTGGCTTTGACATTTAGCAAGAAATGTTAAATCAATATATTCCATCTACCTCTAGCGTGTTCATGCAACTCTGCAGACTACACAATGTAAGAAACACGTAAAACACAGTTCAAGGTATCACCAAACAAATACCACAAAACACACAATAACACACATAGTAGATATTGACGCAAAATCAGTCTACATACACAATGTTTAAAGTCAGTTTATCCAATCGCTGAGCTAGAAGATCCTGAAACCCAGTGTGAAATGTGAGCTGGGTCCTAGCACCCCCCACACCCACCTCCACTAAATGGTACAGTCCCATATAAAGTATGTCGAGTGTAGACACATGTCACATATGTAGTCAAAAACTAGGTAGACACATCACAACATACATCCAACTCAGAGACAGTAGTAGCTGCTCCAGGACCGATGACAGGTGTACGTCGGGCGTACAAGTGTGTTTACACAACAGGGAATGTCCCCACAGAAAGTGGCATTTAAAATATGAAATATAAACTGGGATGAAATGGGAATCATCTTTCCTGCAGAACTCCATATGGAAATGACAAACAAGTAACGCAAATAGAAGGACGGGACTTCATATAATACTTTTAAATAAAGTCCTATCAGGTGAAGGTCAATACGCAAACAGCCAATCAGAAGCAGCTACATAGTACCGCTGAAGGTTAGCATCAATATCGCGTATATTTGTACCAGTAGAGCCAGGAACAGTAATAGTGCATCCAATTCTAAGCTGCTGGCGGCTGCCCCCTATGTCAGTGTTACACTGGGAGAGTGACGCTCAGCTATGATGTCATAGACCAGCGCCACAGTCCCAATCTGACGTCAGTGTCCCCGATGCCTGTATAATCTACTGATGGCGGTGCCCACGTTGGTCCCATCTGCAGTGTGGCAGGAGCAAATTCCTACAGACTGTACCTCTGAACGATCCCTAACAGTTAACAGACAGCCGAAGAGCTTGTAGATTTAACATGGACTGAAAGTGTTTGTAATCAGCCAACAATGTGACTCAGTTCTTCTAATTGGAACGGTTACTATGCGGAATCCTACACAATTTTGTGGTCGTAAATGAAGACTTTAATGAAATACATTCTCTGAGTCACTCAGTGGCGGATAGAAAAGGTGATCCAGAAAATGGGAATATGGGAATTCCAGAACATTTTATAGTTCAGGGTTATAAGGGCTTGTTTACATAAGTGGATTGTGGAAAGTTTTCTGCACGGTTGTTACTGTGTTAAAATTACTTGGAAAATGTACTTGCAGTTGCTTTAATTTCTGGGCTGTTTTTGATCCACTTAGTAACCTGTGTTTGTCAAACTAGTGCATTTGTAGTATGTTTTTTATATATGGGTTTATATGTATTTCAATGCTGCGTTTCTCAGTCTTTTTAAAACTAATAACACTTGGATGTGGTCAATAGAGATGTATTTTATATGTAGGTGTGCAATTTCTAAACAGATAACAACAGCGATAATACCACTAATAATAGCAAAACATCTAAGTAGCAGCTGTGAGCAAAACAAATATTTGTAAGTTTCTGTAAGTATTCAAAAAGTGTCCTTGAAAGGCTCATCTGTAACATAGCACAAATAGCGCGGTTATACTGTAGACCAGGACAACCAATCAGAAGATGGCTTTATTTATTCATTCTGATGAAAGCACATGTCTGGTTGGTTGCTATGGTAACCTGTATATTATTGTTATTGGCGCCACATAATGAAAAGTGTTCCACAGTGTTCAGGAAGACCAGTGATGGGCAACAGACGATTTAAGGGCCCCCCTGTGGCCCGCCAAACCTTCACCTGTGGCTCACAGCTCCTTTCCGCTTTATGACTCGTTTGCCCTTTTCTGTGCTGTATGCCCAGGGGCAAGCTGGGTAGGGGGGCACCCGCCCCCCAGGACGGTCCCATAGTGGGCTATCTGCATTTTTTTCCCTTTAAAATGTTCCTAATAGGCTCCTGAGTTGAGTCTTGCCCCCCGGGCTACAATTTGCCAGCCAGCCAAACCAAACTTCACCTGCACCACAACTCTTATTAAACGAGTGTGTCTGTGTGGGGGGTGGGGGGTGTTAGGGGTTTCTGGCTGAGGGCTGTTTTAGGGCTAGAGGGAAGTATTTAATGGTAAATGTTAATGGGGATGTTTTGAGGTCAATGGGGTGTTCCAGAGGCATGTGAGGAAATCTGAAGGTTGTTTTAGAGCACACATGTGATCTTTTGTAAGGGAGAATGGCATCTCTTGTTTTTATTAAATGTATTGTTTTAACTTGGTACTGAGATTAAGGGTAATGTGCAGCTCTTTTGAAGTTTAGAGAGCAGCATATTTGGCCCTTGAAGTGTAACAGGTTGCTCATCGCTTAGACTCTAAGTTAATGCTAAATAGTATATAAAACTAGCACTAAGCACATATCACCAGCATTACCAGCACCTTGGAAGCTAAGCTGGAGTTTTGAATAGCATCTGCACAAATATATTGTGAGGATACCGGGTTTTTATTGAGCTCTTGTGCTGCTCAGATGGCTGGTTAGCCTATAGGCAGCCTTAGATGAGCACAGCCAGTAACCTTCTGGGTTCAGAGTCAATTAGACAGACAACGGTAAAAGTACAAGCGCAGTTTTTTTTATATAAAAAATAAATGTATCTACAGGTCACACAAGGGTGCATGCAATAAACAGTTGAGGGAGGGGGGTCACCACAGAAGGACACATACTAGCCAACCCGACCTTAAAGGGGCTATAGTCACCGTATCCACTAGAGCTCTGTTTCTGATATCATGGAGCACTGTCTCTGCAAGTGAGCCACAATGTTCACTCCTCTGGGCAGGGACAAAGTCTGATGTCTTCCTGCTTTTGGTGGGTACACAAGGTAACAAAGTCCGCAGAGGTTTTGATATCCACACACCCACACACTGGCATGATCCTTGACCACTTCAACAGGAATAATAACTCCTAGTCTGAACTGGTTTCCACGATGGTGTGGCCTTGGTGGGGTTGGGTCCAGATAAGTCTTCCCTGCCAGATTGGGTACCTGCTTATTAGAGAGTGGATCCCGAGCCTTCTCTCTAGTCCATGGGTTGCAGCATGCACCATGCAGAGAGTGGCTCTGGGAAATCTTGCTGAACTCAGTGGAGGACAGGAGGTGGACAAGGGCACCCATTTTATTAAGTCTCTGTTCCAACCCTTGATTAACCAATAAGTGTATTTTTGATTGAAAAGTGTTCTACAGGTGACCAGCACATTCAGCACAAAATTGCTCTTTTAAGGAACATATTGGAGAATCTAACGCCATTTAAAGGACCCACTGGGTGACATTAAGAACAAGAGAAGCAACATATAATAACACTATACAGTAGTGAGACACATTGTCTGCTGAGAAGGGAACCAGGCAGACTTTATTCATGATGCCCGGTACCTGCTCCTGCCACATGCATACTTCCCAATAGTATAGATGTTTGCCAGTCAAAATAGGTCACAAGAAAGGCTGCGGTTTACTTACCGAGCGGCCTGGCCTGAACTGGTACATGGCTTAATTTGTGACAATTTTCCCATAGCCATCAATTAGATTATAGCAGAGGTGAGATATGTGCTATGTATGTAATAAAGTATTGATCTAAATAATAATATTCATCATCATGATCCTCATGAGCAACGGCCTCTGTCCACACAGCCAAGTTAGAACAATGAAGGTGGACAGGAGCCTGAGCTCTCCTAACAAAGCAAATCAAAAAGAAACATTTAACAAATACACATATATTAAGAGACCTGACAGCTTTTTAAAAAGTTCAGTGTGATAAAGTGTAACCACTGAGCCATGAAAAATATAACACCTGAAGTGTTACTGCGAAGCACCCCCACATCACACCAGTCGTTACACTATTATATATACATCTAAGGTTGCTCCGTAAAACGTTCACCATAAAGACTTGGGGTGTACAATGGGGCAAATGGGCACAACCATATTTGAGGGGAGCAAAATCTATGAAATGAAAAAAGAAAAGTTATAAATTAGTGGTTTCTATCTTGTTGTTAAAACCATAGTTGGCTGCTCATCCGGATTATCTGTGAGACTCCTGAATTAGGCAGAGGCCTCCCGGATTTCTGAGGCCAAGCAAATATACCAGGAATGCTTAACGTGGGCAGGGCCATGAACTGAACTACATCATTAAGCCCTACTCACCCGAATAATACACCCACTCATGTACCAAGGCGGGAGGTGCCTGATAACATGAATGCGCCACCGGTATGTGCCCCATACTGAGTCATCAAGCTCTGGACATCTCATCTCTTCCTACCTTGCCAGATCTCCCGGAGGCTAGGTAGGAAAAGTAGGCAAGTAAAGGGCGTAACTATAGTGACAGCAGATGGCGTGACTGCTATACGGCGCCATAGGTGGCCCTACGTGCTTATAAGGGCTCCTTGACACTTATCTCTGTAGTAGGATTGCACTTTCCCTATACATTTGTATGAATAGGGAATATGTGCTAAACCACTTAGCACGGTGGCTCAGTGGTGAGCACTTCTGCCTCACAGCGCTGGGGTCATGAAATCAATCCCTGACCATGGCCTTATCTCTGTGGAGTTTGTATGTTCTCCCTGTGTTTGCGTGGGTTTCCTCCGGGTGCTCGGGTTTCCTGCCACACTCCAAAAACATACTGGTAGGTTAATTAGCTGCTAACAAAATTGACCCTAGTCTGTCTGTCTGTGTGTGTGTTAGGGAATTTAGACTGTAAGCTCCAATGGGACAGGGACTGATGTGAGTGAGTTCTCTGTACAGCGCTGTGGAATTAGTGGCGCTATATAAATAAATGGTAATAATAATAATAAAATAATTTACTCCTATGAGGGTGTTACATATAATACTCATATTGCCAAATGAAACATTAGGACAAATTAGCTTAGGATCCACCCAAACCGTACTTTGACCCATCCATACCGTTCCCATTTCAAACAATGTTTCTGTTATGTACCCCTTCAAGCCTCAAAAAATTGAGACTGTCTTATGGGCATCGGGGCTGTTAGGAGGCTCAGTGTTACTAAGCCCCTATTGGCTGATTCTGTATCGCCACAGTAATAAATCCATTTTAAACATTTGACTTTCAGTTCCACTTGTTAAATAGGTTCCCCAGACAAAGGCATTGGGAAACCTTCACCAGACACAAAGCAGGGGCAGAATACCACAGTGTTATTATCAGTGTTAAACCTTTAAAGTATAGGATAAAATGGAAAAAATAGCCAGAAAAAATAATCATAATCCTTTTACCTTCTTTTAGAGCCCTCCTGTCAATCTTATTCATGTGGGATAATCCTCTAACAATAAAATAACCCCAACCTCCCAACATATCTGCCCCACGGCGGGACAGGGGGCGTGGCCATGGCAAAATGTGGGCGTGGGCGCATTACAATGGGCGCGTAGTCATGCCCCCAGAGGGCAGCCTAGCTCTGTAAAGACAGACCTGGTGCAAATACTACAGAATAACACGTAATTTTGAGATGCCCAAAGCTCAGATGACTGCGTGCGCTGGAGCTTAGCACACCCTTACCGTACACTGACGACGTGCATACGCCGTGGCCCCTCCCAGTTACACCCATTAAATCGAAAGCTGCTGTAAGGGTCCTTTGCCCTTGGAGATTAATTGGCTGTTCCTGCGGTTACTGGCGACTAGCCCGATTCTGGGAATGCGCAGAACGATTTTACGCACAATATGCCACGTAACTGCATACACATTCCTTAATGAATTAGGCCCATACACTCTGCATTGAAAGCAAATCTAACAGCGCCACCCTCAGGCTCTAGAGATAAGGTGCACAAAGTAAAATTGAGCCCACTCCCCGCCTTTATTGAATGCACAAAATATGGACCGTATCGACATTTACATTCCTTAATGAATCAGGTTCTCATAGTGCAAATAATAATATATGTGACACTTTCTGACAAGCATCCAATTTCGATGCTACTTTCAGTGTTCATCATCGCTCAGTACAATATAATGGAGTTCTACGGGAGCGCTTATTACGTACAGAGTACACTATGCTGCAGAGAGATGAGAACATGCTGTGAATGCTTTGTTACAACAAAGTACAAGGATTTCTCCACTCTGACGTCTACAAGCCCTAAGTCATGGTTCCGCTGACACTAGATAGACACAAGCATCTACTGCTACTTTGCAACGTTATAAACAGTCAGGACGTTCATTAGTAGCAAAGTAACTGTGTAGTTGCTGGAGTAAGTAAGCACAAGACATATATAGAGCTGAGACTCAAGTCTGCAACATTTTATTTGAGAATATATTGTATTTAATGTGCATGTACTTAAAAAAATATACTATAGAACTTGTCACATTAGAATAGATTGTCATATGAACTGACATGAAAAAGTTGGCTTAAAAGGTGGATGTTTTGTAATCCTTATCTGGAG
This sequence comes from Mixophyes fleayi, assembly GCF_038048845.1. Classification (NCBI taxonomy): domain Eukaryota; kingdom Metazoa; phylum Chordata; class Amphibia; order Anura; family Limnodynastidae; genus Mixophyes; species Mixophyes fleayi. Next base: position 332,286,668 of record NC_134405.1, on the reverse strand, counting down.
ATTATAGGGGAAAATGCTTTAAATATTGGTGTATATATTCTCTATATACTACAGTTATAGATTGTTTTGGATAATTAGTGGTAACTGTAACTTACCCTATTGTCTCGCTTTGATATCATATAAGAAATAGTAAATGAATTCTCCCTAATAATTAATATGTCATTGGTAAAGGACACTTTGAGACAAGAAGTTATATTTGTACGTTTTCCTTGGTGGCAGAAAAATATATTTCTCCTGTTGTAAAATCTAGTCTGTGACACTGATTCAGTTTGGCATACTGTCTGGATTGTAAATTAAATATGTTATTAAAAATCACACTGTAATACATCCTGGTTTGTTTTAAAAAATAAATAACCAAATAAGAAAAAGACAATATTTATGTGATATGAATTCAAAACAAGCATTCAATGTATGAAATGCAACAAGTATCCTGAGATCTTTTACCTCTTTGCCACTTGCTGGTGAAATTGGCTTCCACGTAGTTGTAGAGCAGCAGTAACACACAGGAGAGCAGATACATTGTATCTTCTGATCTTGCCTGGGCAGAGCTTGGGGTCTTTCTTCTTCCCTTTGAAGATGAACCTGTTGCTCTTGTTGCAGCTCCTGAGTCTCTCAGTAGACTACTTCTGTGATCTATAAAGCTGCTTGCAGTTTGACTTGTGACTCCACCAGATTTTTTTCCCCCCTCCACACATCTGGAATGAGTCAGGGCTGCAGCACGTGAGAGCTCAGCAGTGAGGAGAACCCAAACATTATCCCACTCTCCCTATCTGTGTCTGCACCACCAGTGGTCCTCTGGGAAGCGGCTGTTATTACTGACGGTTGTTACAACCTGACACAGAACTTCTGTGGAACCTCAGGAAACTCCCTATGTAGAGTCTGAATTTACAGTCATTTACCTGTGTCCTCAGTGGCTCAACTAAGGGCCAATATGTCCCTGCAATACATGACACAGTCAGCCTACAGGTATACACACACGTGTTCACACTCCTGCTGAAACCCACCACCCGTAATACCCATCCTCATTGTCTAGTATATAATACAGCTACCACTAACCAGTATATAATACAGCTACCACTAACCAGTATATAATACAGCTACCACCAACCAGTATATAATACAGCTACCACTAACCAGTATATAATACAGCTACCAGCAACCAGTATATAATACAGCTACCACTAACCAGTATATAATACAGCTACCAGCAACCAGTATATAATACAGCTACCACTAACCAGTATATAATACAGCTACCAGCAACCAGTATATAATACAGCTACCACCAACCAGTATATCATACAGCTACCACCAACCAGTATATAATACAGCTACCTCCAACCAGTATATAATACAGCTACCACTAACCAGTATATAAAACAGCTACCACCAACCAGTATATAATACAGCTACCACTAACCAGTATATAATACAGCTACCACTAACCAGTATATAATACAGCTACCAGCAACCAGTATATAATACAGCTACCACTAACCAGTATATAATACATCTACCAGCAACCAGTATATAATACAGCTACCACTAACCAGTATATAATACAGCTACCAGCAACCAGTATATAATACAGCTACCACCAACCAGTATATAATACAGCTACCAGCAACCAGTATATAATACAGCTACCACTAACGAGTATATAATACAGCTACCACCAACCAGTATATAATACAGCTACCACTAACCAGTATATAATACAGCTACCACCAACCAGTATATAATACAGCTACCACTAACCAGTATATAATACAGCTACCACCAACCAGTATATAATACAGCTACCACTAACCAGTATATAATACAGCTACCACTAACCAGTATATAATACAGCTACCACTAACCAGTATATAATACAGCTACCACCAACCAGTATATAATACAGCTACCACTAACCAGTATATAATACAGCTACCGCCATCCAGTATATCATACAGCTACCGCCATCCAGTATATCATACAGCTACCACTAACCAGTATATAATACAGCTACCACCAACCAGTATATAAAACAGCTACCACCAACCAGTATATAATACAGCTACCACCAACCAGTATATAATACAGCTACCGTCAACCAGTATATAATACAGCTACCGCTAACCAGTATATAATACAGCTACCGCCAACCAGTATATAATACAGCTACCGCCAACCAGTATATAATACAGCTACCGCCAACCAGTATATAATACAGCTACCGCCAACCAGTGTATAATAATGCTACCGCTAACCAGTATATAATACAGCTACCGCTAATCAGTATATAATACAGCTACCGCTAACCAGTATATAATAGAGCTACCGCTAACCAGTATATAATACAGCTACCACTAACCAGTATATAGTGCAGCTCCCAATATCAAGTATATAGTGCAGCTCCCAATATCAAGTATAAAACAGCTGACATTGCCCAGTATACAATGTAACTCTTGTGGTCTGATTAGAGCATCCTTGCTGTGTAGAGGGGTAGACAGCCATTCCCACGCTGCAAAAGGACTTGAATTTTTCACTAGCTGACAGCCGGGAGACCTGGTCCCGTCCTATCTGTTTAATGAGACCCCTCTTCCTCCTTTTGTTGCACTTCCGCACACACAAAACTGCCACTTGTAATAAAGAAAAAAAAATAAAATAATCATCATGTCCATCCACTCTCACGATTAACAGAAGCCACAATAAGTCCAGTCTGCATCATAGGAGACAAAAATTAAATGTTTATTTGATAGAAAGGTTAGACCTAGATGTGCAGCTTAGACTTTGTACATCTCTGCTAATTACAAAGGGGTCACTGGTCAGTCCCCAATTTTCCTTTGGGCCTGGCAGTAATTTGAACTACTGCTACATCACTGTGTACAGCAACGTTGTTTGATTGTAAGCTTTCTGTAGTGGGACATGTGAGGGTTAATAGGCAACAATGACATTCCTGTAACCTTCTGGCCAGATGTGCAATCTGGTTGTTCAACCTGATCATGAAGAGCCATAATGGACAGATATGGTTGTGCGTGGCTTAGACTGAGCAATCAGAGATCGCTGCCCTTACAGAGATCTTCCAATCCCTCCACACACAAAATGATGGGGGGTCGTTTTTTAGGATTTTCCATTCTGCCTGTTTAAATCAAATTGTAATGGATTTTGAACATTCATAAAAATAATTTTGCTGACCACGTACATCATCATCTATTTATATAGCGCCACTAATCCCACAGCGCTGTACAGAGAACTCACTCAGGGCCCTCTTAAGACCATGTTGGGCCCCCGGTGCACTGCTGTGCACCGGGGCCCCTATAGATACAAAGAAAAAAAAAAATGATTATATATATGGGCCCGTCAGAGGAAGCCCAAAAAAAAAAAACATGTAAAAAGAAAAGAAGAAAATACTTACCGTGCTGTCAGCTGGCGATCTGGCTCCCTCCCTGGTCTCCTCCTCCGTCGCTCTCCGCAATGGATGTCGGGCGGGCGTGATGACGTCACGGCCGACATGCACTGCGAGCTCGACGGAGGAGGATACCAAGGAGGGAGCCAGATCGCCAGCTGACAGCACGGTAAGTATTTTCTTTTTTTTCCAGGTTTTTTTTTTTTTGGGCTTCCTCCGACAGGCCCCCCTTTGCTGCAGGGCCCCCGGGCACCTGCCCATTGTGCCCTATGGGAAAGATGGCCCTGAACTCACTCACATCAGTCCCTGCCCCATTGGAGCTTACAGTCTAAATTCCCTAACACACACACACACAACACACAACACACACGGACAGAGAGAGAGAATATTGTCAATTTTGATAACAGCCAATTAATCTACTAGTATGTATTTGGAGTGTGGGAGGAAACCGGAGCACCCGGAGGAAACCCACGCAAACACGGGGAGAACATACAAACTCCTCACAGATAAGGTCATGGTCAGGAATCAAACTCATGACCCCAGTGCCGTGAGACAGAAGTGCTAACCACTGAGCCTCCGTGCTGCCTATGCTACCTCAATTCTCCAACCAAGTGAGTGTCCAAACCTGTGCCCAGCACGAGAGACATTCAGGAAATAAGGGGTTAAGTATTATAATTATCGGGATAATTACTGGTTCCTAAGTGTGAGATGCCCCGTAGGACGTATGACTATGTATCTGCCATGGGGTATTCTGAGCAGGGAGATATTCTACAGATCTCTATAGAAGAGAGTGAACTGTATGTGGCCAATTTTGAGCAACATGTAAAATTTAGTATCTCATAATTGAACCATGCAAACATGTAAATGATGTTTATTGGGCCTGATTCATCTTCGGACACAAGTCCCGATGCCATCTCTTGTGTGACATTGCCCTGTGTATGCTCAGTAATGGACTTTACGCCACTGAACGTAGTTGCATTCAATAAAATGCTTAACGGCTGATAACCTTTCCTTACATTATACTCTTATTGTTTTAACCATAACCATAATAAAGACACGACAACTTAAGTATGGGGAAAGTAACATTGGATTTATTGCCAGGTATGGTGGTGGAGAAAGGAGCAGTCCGAGTCGACATCCGCCAGGCCAACCAGGATGCCCCAAGCCTTCCAGGGGGCATCCGCAAACGGGGGACAACCACACACCCCAAGGCGCACATATCTACCTAAACGGGGCTACCACCCCGGGCACTACAGAACCCTCCCCTTTTCTAGGCTAACGGAAGCAACCACAAGTCAACCCGGTCGGGAAGTACTTGTACCGAGACTAATAGCCTATTCCATTTGAAAACAGGTGGGTTAAGCGTGCCCGATACCGTCATGTGCCCTTACCACTGGCCGTCGACTGTACTGCGATTTCCGGCCACTGCTCCTCCAAGATAACCACCACCGCCCAACTGTACCGGTACAGGATCACTGCAGATGACCATCTTTATTGTTCCATAGGGAGGGAGGGTGGGCAACGTCCATCAGCCTTGAGAGAAAGATTCTTCTCCGCCCATTCCAGATATAACTTCCATAACTCCTCCCCGTGACTCATCCGGACGTCATGAGCAGACCACACAAATTAACCCCCAGAGTACTAATACAGTTCAATACAGCCTTAGCTTTTATTATCCTTCGAGCTTAGATACAGCCCTCTGTTCTTATTCACGTAAATGCCACTTCTGCCTGTCTACGATTTGAAGGGTGGGATGTTAGTGGGAAAGGGCGGACACATGTAGGAAATAGGGGCATACGAGGTGGAACGCAGGCGTATCCGTCCGGCGCTGATCGTCTCTTCGCTCCGTGTGTTTTAGCCGCGTCACTTGCCCCATCTACAGAGCGGGTGTCAGTGCCGACTGATAGTGATGACGGATACGTGTACATGGCAGAACATGGAAGAGAAACTGCACAAAAGTATTTAAAGTACAGTACTTATTAAGACCATTCTGATATATGTGTTTCATGTAATAACTTTAGTATTAAGAGTTGTTAATGTATTTGATATTTTTTTCCCTGTGTTCAGGCCACATTGCACATAATCATAGTGTGTACCTTGCAGTCTGTACTGTCTGTCTGTATATGACAAGTACCGTATAGCCAGACAGTACTTGTACGCAGATTTAAATGTAAACATTTCTTGACAGCGGCTTGTACTTGAAATGGGCAATTTACATCCAATTTTAACTTTTACTTTCCAATTTTTCTGTTCACTTTGTGTTCCAGGATGTGCAACATATTAGACCGAAATAAAGCTTCCCTCCCTGTATCCAGGTCCTGCTTGTATAAAGTGCCATCCTGTTAGTAGTACAGTTAGATACACACTGACTGTCATATTTACATTGGTCTCACACACACTGTAATACTGCATCTTGTATTGGACAATTGGCTGTGTGACCTGAAAACGAGTAATCTGGTCAACATTGACCAGGAGTTATTGGGCACGTTGGTATATGTAGACACTATTGGTCTGTATGCATATCTTCCGACAGCATGAAAAAGCCCCAATGGTGCTGAAAATAAAACCATGGGTTTGGTGCACCCTGGAAAACTAAAATATACCCTTTAAGGATTATAGCCCCCTCCCTCCACCCATTATAACATGGAGAGATGCAAGTGTGTTACAGAAGCTCACTGGAGAAGGGAAGAGAGGGTAGTGGAGGTACGTGGATAAGGATGGTGGGATTGGAAGTAAGAAGTGGATGGAATGTTTTAGGCTTGTAACAAGGAACCTGAGCAGATAGTGGGGATTGTACGGTGCCCTCTGGTGGTTGAGATACCGCCAGCAGCCATGAGAAGTAGGGTGAGAAGGAGGACATGTGAGGATGATGTAAGAACGTAGGCTGAATCCACCAAATCCCCCATCTCTGAGTTGGTGCAAAATTTAAATACATTGGCACTCGCCACAAAATTAACTTGTGTTTTTGCACTGATCCGCCTTGCGCTGTACCTAATATATCGCTCTTAGACCATCTAACGCCTCTTAGCCAGTGCAGACTCCTGCTTCTCTGCCCATGCGCAATCTGATTCAGAAACCGATGTGCTTTGGCAGAAGTCCTGGCGCAAATCAAGGTGCACATCAGGAATAAAAGCCAATTTTTGCCCTGAGCATTGGTTGTTCTGTAAGTGACCTCCAATGAGGCAGGGGGCAGATGCAGCAGATATTCTAGTAGTCTGGAAAGAAAGGTGGCTAATTGCAATGTAAACTAGGTGAGGTGAGATTAAAAAATAAATTAAATGTTCTTATTTTAATATAAAATCAGACCCCAAAGTGGTTTATTGTAAAGAACCCACTTTATTTGATACAAACATGGACCTTTGTCATTAATGCCCGCTTCATTCCATAATAATCAGGGAGGGGCGCCTAGTGAGCCCAGGAGATTGGGCCTCCCATGGTCTTTACCTCCTGACCCTACTCTGTCACTTACTCATTGCTGGGGGAGGGGGGTAACCTACAGGAGCTCTCAGAGGGCAATGCAGGGCTTAGCATAATAGAGTTTTGGCTGACAAACCCCAGGTCCCCTACGCAGATCTCCTCTGTACCCACTGCTGGCACCAATAATTATGGGATATAGTGGCCATAAATGACAAAAGTCAGTGCCCACTCTACAGTGTTCCACCAAATCTGGGCTTACAGACTGGTGATAGCAGATGAAAATAATTAAAACATGCTTTATTCATTGATTTTTTTTTTATTGTATATATAGGTTGTTATTTTATTTTTTACTTTTTTAAATAAATTGTTATCTATTTTTCACCTTTTTTTCATGGTGGAAGTGAAAGCTTAAATCACGCATGCGCACATCTGCAAAGACTGGTGCCGCAAAGAGGTAAGTTACCTCTTCATAGGCAAAACGAGGGGGGGGTTTCCTAGTGCCTGGATACCTCCCTCCAAACCTAGGGCACTGTATAAATGAGGTGCCTGGACCCTGCCCTCGCTTCACACGGCTCTGCTTGAAAAGGCAGAGCTGCGTGCACCTAACAGTAGTGCACGTAGCATTGCCCATGTATATTATAGGGATAGGAAGAGTTGGAGAGCAGCTAAGCACTGTCTAATATTATAGCCATGCCCCCATGCATGCTGGTCACGCCCACTGGTGGCGTGGTGTGGAAACCCCCCTCTACAAATCCTGCCTTTGCCCCTGCTCTTACCGCTGTAGGGGGCAACCGGTTATTGCTCAACCGTCCTGGCAAAATGTTCTTGTTAAATGGCTAGGATGACTGATTTATCAGCGATCGAAGGTTCTAATGCTATCTATTCCACAAAGGTTTGTATACTAGCCATCAGATTTCGCTCAGTCTTCTATACTAGCCACTAGAATGTGCTAATCTTTGTATGCTAGGCAACGGAATGAATTGTATTTCCTGTAATGAGAGGTTGAGCCGACAGGAACCTTGTTTGTTGGGTTGTGGAGGGTCCCAATACTTTTGGTGGCAATAACAACAGCGCCTGCATCAATTATACTTTAAATAACTGCAGTATATTTTGACAAGTTTTTACATTTTTACATTCAAAGTAAATGGTGGTGATTATAAATGAGAAAAGCTGACAATATGATTTTACGAGAAACACTGGCCTAATGATCCAATTCATTTATAAAACACAATCTGGTCCACTTTGTTTCCATTCTCTAGATGTAATGGCTTGAAAACATCTTGGAAAATACAGGAAATTCTTCCCATAACTTTGGCGCCTACAACTTCTGTTTCCCAGAAAGTTTAGCTGCTTTATCAAAATGCCTCTTTGAGCTGTTTCTTCTATGGAATTTCAGTGGTATCTGTAGAGTGCTTTCCATCAGCCAGGCAGAGGAATGACCTCTGTGTTATCCTATGTGATATTGTTTTGTCGCCGTTCTAAGGGCCCCAGTGAGCTGCAAGAATGCTATGTCTGAAGCAGATAAGTTATACATGAATATTTATTGCTGACAACAGCAGAATGGTGGGAGAAAGAACCGCTAACGAGATATGTCACGGCGAGGAATGTCCTTCTGAACGCCATGTAACTGCTGGTATAGGGGGAACGTAGCTGTGCTTGTTTCAGTGATATGTATAGCCTGTCAAATTTAAAACTAACAACCTAATCCCTTATATCTGGTCTGCAACTGGCCAACGTCAGACATTGGCAACTGCAGCTGCTGAGATGACTAGCATTATGGGAGATTTGCATCAGCTGACTGATAATGAAACCTTACTTGAGATAAGCAAAAGGTTTTGGTACAATTAAAAGGTGACACTTAAAGGACCATCAAATCCAAAAAATGAAAGGTTATGTGACAGAAACGCTGGCAAAGTCCCAGGTTTCTGACTTATATGTTTTAAACTCCAAAACTGTTTAGTATTGGAAATAAAGTTTTCCAAAAGCTTTGGGCTTAAGTAAAAGGCTGATCAAGGGTTTCCTGGAGTGAATGAAGAGGGAGAGGGAGGGCATCCATTCATCAGGTCCTTTTCGGGGATTCTGCACCGACAGTCAGACAGCAGGCTAATTAATAGTTGCACCTGCAAGGTGTACTTTAAAGGGGTGACAGTTTGCTCAGTCTCTCTCATTACCTGGGGAAAGAGAAGTGGAGAGGGAGTGGAGAGGATAGGAGAGGGAGAGGGAGAAGGAGAGGAGAGGGAGTGGAGAGGATAGGAGAGGGAGAAGGAGAGGAGAGGGAGTGGAGGTGGAGAGAGAGAGGAGAAGGAGAAAGAGAGGAGAGGAGAGGGAGAAGGAGAGGAGAGGGAGATGGAGAGGGAGAAGGAGAGGAAGATGGATTGGAGAGGAGAGGGAGTGGAGAGGAAAGGTAGCAGGGAGAGGGAGTGGAGAGGGAAAGAAGAAGGAGTGGAGATGGAATGGAGAGGAGAGGAGAGGAGAGGGAGAGGACAAAAAGAGGAGATGTAGAGGAGAGGGAGTGGAGATTGAGAGGGAGAGGAGATGGAGAGGAGAGGTAGTAGAGGTGGAGAGGGAAAGGAGAGGGAGAAGGAGAGGAAGATGGAGTGGTGAAGGAGAAGGAGAGGAAGATGGATTGGAGAGGTAGAGGGAGTGGAGATGGAATGGAGAGGAGAGGAGAGGAGAGGAGAGGAAGAGGGAATGCAGAGGCGAGGAGAAGGTTAGAAGAGGAGAGATAGTGGAGAGGGAATGCAGAGTAGAAGGAGTAGAGAGGGAAAGGAGAGGACGTAGAGAGGGAAAGGAGAGGGAGTGGAGAGAAGAGGAAGAGGGAATGCAGAGTAGAAGGAGTAGAGAGGGAAAGGAGAGGGCGTAGAGAGGGAAAGGAGAGGGAATGGAGAGAAGAGGGAGAGGGAATGCAGAGGAAAGGAGAGGAGAGGAAGCGGAAAGGGAATGGAGAGGGAGAGGAGAGGAGCAGAAGATGGAGAAGGAGAGAAGAGGGAGAGACGATGGAGAGACGATGGAGAGGAGAGGGAGAGAGAGAGGAGAGGAAGCGGAAAAAGAATGGAGAGGGAGAGGAGAAGATAGGAGAGGGAAAGGAGAGGGAGAAGGAGAGGAGAGGGAGTGGAGGTGGAGAGAGAGAGGAGAAGGAGAAAGAGAGGACAGCAGAGGAGAGGAGAGGTAGGAGAGGAGATGGAGAGGGAGAAGGAGAGGAAGATGGATTGGAGAGGAGAGGGAATGGAGAAGAAAGGTAGCAGGGAGAGGGAGTGGAGAGGGAAAGAAGAAGGAGAGGAGATGGAATGGAGAGGAGAGGAGAGGAGAGGGAGAGGACAAAAAGAGGAGATGTAGAGGAGAGGGAGTGGAGATTGAGAGGGAGAGGAGATGGAGAGGAAAGGTAGTAGAGGTGGAGAGGCAAAGGAGAGGGAGAAGGAGAGGAAGATGGAGTGGTGAAGGAGAAGGAGAGGAAGATGGATTGGAGAGGGAGAGGGAGTGGAGATGGAATGGAGAGGAGAGGAAGAGGGAATGCAGAGGCGAGGAGAAGGTTAGGAGAGGAGAGATAGTGGAGAGGGAATGCAGAGTAGAAGGAGTAGAGAGGGAAAGGAGAGGGCGTAGAGAGGGAAAGGAGAGGGAGTGGAGAGAAGAGGGAGAGGGAATGCAGAGTAGAAGGAGTAGAGAGGGAAAGGAGAGGGCGTAGAGAGGGAAAGGAGAGGGAGTGGAGAGAAGAAGGAGAGGGAATGCAGAGGAAAGGAGAGGAGAGGAAGCGGAAAGGGAATGGAGAGGGAGAGGAGCAGACGATGGAGAGGGAGAGAAGAGGGAGAGACGATGGAGAGACGATGGAGAGGAGAGGGAGAGAGAGAGGAGAGGGAGAGGAGAGGAGCAGAAGATGGAGAGAGAGAGAAGAGGGAGAGACGATGGAGAGACGATGGAGAGGAGAGGGAGAGAGAGAGGAGAGGGAGAGGAGAGGAGCAGAAGATGGAGAGGGAGAGAAGAGGGAGAAACGATGGAGAGACGATGGAGAGGAGAGGGAGAGAGAGAGGAGAGGAAGCGGAAAAAGAATGGAGAGGGAGAGGAGAAGATAGGAGAGGGAAAGGAGAGGCAGAGGAGAAGGAGAGAAGAGGGTGAGGAGCTAAGAGGGAGGTGAGGTTAGAAGAGAGGAGAGTGAGGGGTGCTATATCTTTCCTTTACAAGCGCCCAGAACCTGACTATTTTTATACGTATCTAACATTGTTGGGAGTTTAGGGGTCCCCCACACACTCTCAGGTTCGCATTTGGCTGCTTCATATATTTGGAGGAAGCGCAGCCTATCCCTCTTTTTCAACCATTGTGCTATTTGTTTGTATGTGAACTAAACTGCACGTCTTTGTGAGCTGGGCATAAGGTCCATCCACACATATTGTCTTTTGAATTAGTTAGAGCCAGATAGGCCAGGGTTGATTTTGTTGTTTAATTTTGTTTTCCTCTTTAATAAATCTAGAGGAAGCTAGTTGTATCCGAACATTGGACAGCTGGGCCTTTTTATGGCTGCTGTGTTTAAAAGTGTCTCGTCTACCCAAGGAGACAGTACCCTGATTTCGCAAAAGCTAGTACATGAAATACACTGATTTATTTACTACACCCAATATAACACAAGGTAACACTGCTAACCTCTGCTGGAGGTATGTTTCACTGGTTTTCACCTATTTAACAATTATCACGGCGGTAGTAGTACTGGTGGAATACCTGCCGTGTTTTCGCCATCTCTAGACTGTCTTACCTAAATCTGGACAGTAGAGGCCGCTATTACATGGGATGAACCAGCAGTCATGGGAATCCATCCAGTCCACTCCGTGTGGTCCCAATCGGTCTGCTAGTCCTTGTGTTACTTCTGAAGGAAGCATCTTCACAATTTATCATTAATAATAGTTTGTGCTTATTGAGTAAATTGATGAAAATGTACCATATTTACTTCCTGCAATTGTTTATCAACCAGGATTATATCCCATAATGATTTGTTGAGAGCTAAACTAACAGAAGCTCTGTATATGTAGAGCAGACATGTTTCCTGGTGCTGCTGTGTTATACAGTTGACCTTAGGATCATTAAACTATGGTTTGTATACATTAAAGCATATGTGTATGCAATTCATCAGCATCCTTTAAGCAATGTTGCTCCTAAGTATTTTCTGTTGCGCCATATCCAAAATAATATTGTATCCATGTGACTGTTGTACTGAAAAAGAACTTATTTTGCTGAGCGAAACATATTTGTTGAAATGTTACTGTTTGCTAATGCCATGCAAATGTGACGGCCTGTAATTCATAGAGGGTTCTGTGATTACTTCTGATGGTGTGATTAATTGTTATTTATCATGGGAACAGATGTGAATGAAAGAGCCTTTTTCCCGAGGCATGTCTACAGTATTACAATGATACATTGCTTCGCTGCAGGGCAGCAGTAGAGAGGTTAATTGCCCATCTGTGTAAAGAGAGCAGTAAGCCAATCAAGGACAGCTAGAGTAGAGCTTGTACAACATGTGACCAGCTTAGGACACTCCCCCAATGATCAACTGGTTGGTTCCCGCCAGTATAACCGTACCAACCAATCAGAGAGGGTCCCCTTGATGTATAGGGCAAAGCCCTCACACCGTCAAAACACATGTTGCTAATTTATTATTAGTCAGTGAAACATATTTAGTCAGTCAATAAGTTAATAACTTGTTATTAGTTGGTCATCAGAATGTATATAGTCAGTAAGTTAGTTAATGAAGAACTACAGTAAGTCATGCAGCTACTACTGAATGGTAAGTCAGATAGTTAGACGGTAAAAAAAATAATTAGTTAATCAAGCAGCTTACTTACTTACAGCAACTCAGTATGAGCCAGAAGAGGAAGCCTAGATCAACAGACAACTCGGTTCAGACCGAATGTGGGAAGTGGATCATCTGGCACCATCCAATAGCTCCAAAATCCACCAAGAGAAATAAATGATACAGCCAATGCACAGACACTCACTAACATAAAGATTGTAATGCACACACCTAAGTCCTGGCCATGTGAGGCTTAGGAAGGTAATGGGATTTGAGGACATAGAGACTCTTCTAAAAGTGAGCACCTAAACTGCTAAGGTTGTGCAGGATGAACACTGCAGGAAAAGGCAAGACTAGCAAACACATTTATAAGATAGTGATTGTCACGGCAACCCTTTCACACGCGCCTGGGCACGCGTGACTGTGGCCGCCTCCCCCTCAGCTCCCACGTGGTCCAGATGGCTGCCGCAGCATTGAATGGGTTAAATACCAGTGCTAGGGGATGTAAAATTTAAATGTAATGTATATATTTAATGTATAGATGCTGTGGCGCAGGTTAGTGATAGGCGTGCAGCACCGAAAGGGTTAAGTCCTAGTGCTGGGAGTGTAAATGTGTTTATTAACTTGTTTTTGTAACATTTTTGAAGAAATGAGAAAATCCCATGCTAATTAAGCCTCTTCATCTGAGAGTGACCAACACATCTTTTTTGCCTGAACGCACAGCATCGGGTTGTTAGCTTTGTTATCCTTGTATCCTGTGTGTCCTGTTAAAAACATAAAAACAGCAAGTAATTCGCGAAATCACAGATTGATGTAAACTTAGTTAACTTTAAATTGCGTTAAATCTAAGTTTTGAGAATATTACATTCTGATGCTAAACATTGTATGTGATATCTCTGTTGGGCCAGGAATGGGCAGGGGAGCTGGATTACCCCCTGCTCACATGTGTGTCAGAAACTGTATAAAAAGAGTTTTATTTTGTATTTCAATTTTTATATACCATCTGTATGTTAGGAACCCCTCCAGCCAGTACTTCAAAACCCGGAGTCTGCTCTGAAGTCAGGTGTTCACTGGAGCCCCTAGTGGTGGGGACAGACTTGGCCGCAAACAACAGAGGATCGTGAGATGAGTACTGACTGTGGAGAACCCAGCAATGGAGGGTAGAATCAAATAGCAGAATGAAATCCGGGCAAGGGTCGAGGGCCGGCAGCAGACAACGAATCCAAAAACAAACCGAGGTCAGAGGTCACAAGCAATACAACAGGGTCCAGAAACAAGCCAAGGGTCATACACGGGAGATCAGGTCTAGCAAAAACAATCAAGGAGCAGAAACAGGAACAGGGAGCCTAGCTACACTGGGAGCTATAACTGGCAGTGAGGCCCTGTCCTCACTGCCTTAAATAGTGAGGAACTCCAGCAGCAGAGTGCCAGCGAGACTCCTCCCTAACTCCAATAACCCCTACGTAAGGCCATAATGCCCTGTATAAAGGACATAAGGATGCACAATATAAGTGCAGTTAATACAAAAGGTACCATGCGAAAATACACAGGGAATGAACAAAAGAATTACTTACCTCTGTGTGCATGCGCCCGGCTGTAGGAGCGCTGGCCAGGAGCTGCAGCAGAGGAGACAGAGCGTCCCGGTTGCTGGCCAGGCAACCGGGATGCGAAGGCCGGAAGTGACGTCCCGGTCGTCATGGAGACGGCCGGGACGCCTGGGGAAACCGGAAGTGAGCCGCGGCGGCCCGTCGGGGAGCCGCGGCTCGTAACACTGTACTTCTGGATGATCACTGGTACCTCTAACAAGCATGTAACGGTCCTTATAAAGACCCAGAAAAACTGTGCAAGACTCCCTCCCAGATCAGGTGGCAAAGTAAGTCCATCTAGGCAGGTGACATGTGGGTGTAAAAGGGTTAATCAACACAAAATATGTTTCACACTCAATATTAAAAACCAAGTACTGCCAACACTAAGATTTTAGTTCAAGAACTGACACTCTTCGGAAATCTTCAGTTACTCTGTGACTTGCACTGCAAGTCATGGAATAACTGCAAAAATGTAAGCACAAAATTATTGAAACAGATATACTGTAAAGCAAACAATTACCTGCAAAAATGTAGCATTATAATAAACAAACCTATCTGACATGCTAAATATGTAAGAAAACAAAGACAGAGTGTTATCAAATGTGCTTTAATATGACAACAAAGTCACAATGCTTATTGAATACAAAAGGTGATAACATATTGACGTACAAAAATATAAATGCAAACAGTTTTTTTAAGATGAAACAGAAATAAAACCCAGAAAGAGAAAAACTACACACACATAATTTTTATGCCATCTAGAGGAAGCCTAGAGAGTGGATAATACTCAGTAGGAGACTAATCCCCCAAACCTGACAATTTCTAAATCATTCCATTACTTTTTATACTTTCATCCTTGTTCAAACCCCTTTCTCAGTGACATCACTGAAAGAGGTGTGCTTGTATACTAATCTGTTTCACAACCGTTTCACTCTCCTATTGTCCAAAAGCAATTCTAGTAACAGGTTCTTTAAAATAAACCATAACCTCTTCTGAAACTGTCACTCACCGGACCGTGAGTGCCTCTTCCCGGACATTTAGGAACCGTGGCCGTCCACCATCCTGAGGGTCTGCGCATGCGCAGCCCTTTTCTATACTTCAGTGTATACCCCTTTAACTTAATTGGCAGATCAGGCAACCTCCCTATATTAAGCACCTGTGGTCACTACCACGTTGCCTGATCTTGGAGTCTCATTCCTCATGAGTCTCTGAAGGTGTTCCTGTATTACTTGTGTATTCAGTGCTGCTGATTCCTGTGGTTTCCAAACCACTTCTACTACTGTGGTTCCATACCACTTCTACCATCAACTTTATCATCATGACTGTTTGCTGATTCCTATCCGCTGCCTCCGTGCACTACAGTCTTCTACACCACTTCAACGTTATTTTATATCAATGTGACTGTTTGCTCATTGCTATCCGTTGCCTCCGTGCACTCCAGCTTTTACCTCACTCACCTGCTTCTCATCAAGTCTGTTTGCTGATTTCTATCCGCTGCCTCTGTGCACTACAGTCTCCTGCTTGCAACTCGCCTGTGTTCAACATCGTGACTGCCAGCTGATTACTATCCGCTGCCTCTGTGCACTACAGTCTCCTGCTTGCAACTCGCCTGTGTTTAACATCGTGACTGCCAGCTGACTACTATCCGCTGCCTCTGTGCACTACAGTCTCCTGCTTGCAACTCGCCTGTGTTCAACATCGTGACTGCCAGCTGATTACTATCCGCTGCCTCCGTGCACTACACTCTCATCTCATCTTTGCTGTGACTTCCTCGAGACTGCCGCTTTTCATTACCATCTGCTACACTTCGTGATCTACAGCTCCGGTCCTGCGCTGCACTCCTGTTTCCCATCGCTGTTGGTTCCTGTGGTTGCTACTGGTTACCTCCGTGTGCCGCTGAGTCCTGCCGCTGTGGTCAGCGCTATCGTCCATCTCCTGCTGATCCACTCTCCACGCCTTCACGTGTTCCACTGGCCTCTACCCTCTTGTCAGCATTGGATTTGTATCTCTTCTACTACCCTCTGCTGGATCATCTCCATTCTCCTGGGTTTCCTATGAGTCCAGTTCCACGTGTTGCTGACTCCTGTGGATTCGTGTCCCTGTCGGTCTACTCACCTGTGCGCTGCACCTGCTAGACCGCTGCTTCTCCTATCCAGGGACTTCCTATCCAGTCGGCCTCCAGCCGCTCAGGTACCGCTGCAATCCCATCTGACTGCTACTGCTGAACCACGGTATGCATACTTCTCATTGACTGTGCTGTGTATTGCATATCTTGCTGGACTGTGTTTGGTTCTCTCTGGAGTCTGCTATCCGCTGAGTCTATTGCCATCATTGACTGTGTTATCATTGTGCTGGACTACTTCAAGAGACTTTCTAGATTGCAGACCTGATCAGTCATTTACATATATATATACCTATATTGTGCATATTACTGTGGATCGTGTATAAGGTGCCTGTGTATATCCTGTGTTGCAGCCTTCCCCCGTGCACCTCCTCACATATATATGCAGTGGTACAACTTGCTGATGTCAGACCACTGATCCCTGTTTCCGGTATCACCTGTTCCATTATCCTCTCACAGAGCAGTGGTACAACTTGCTACCGCAGACCACTGACTACCTGGATACCTCCACTTGGATTCCATTCCTTCACTCAGACAGCGGTACAACTTGCTACCCGCAGACCGCTGACTCTCATCACCTCCTTGTTTCTGTTGGACATTCCACCTCACTATAGCAGTGGTACAACTTGCTATCGCAGACCACTGACTACCTTCACGTGTCCTTGTCCATACAGTTCCTTGTGTATCATTACCTCATTATTACCAGTGTTGCTAGTCATAGACTTTCCTGAGCATCTCATCGGCCATCATTTCATGTTCCGTGATCACCCAGCTACCAGAGTACCCTATTACCATCTACATTGCTCTGGTAAGCCTACCATCTGGTGATCCCTGGGTAAAGACTCCTAGTGCCCGTGACAGTAAGATCAGGCCATGACAGACCCAGATGTGGAACCTACCGCCAAAGAGATGCTGCA
This sequence comes from Mixophyes fleayi, assembly GCF_038048845.1. Lineage (NCBI taxonomy): Eukaryota > Metazoa > Chordata > Amphibia > Anura > Limnodynastidae > Mixophyes > Mixophyes fleayi. The sequence continues at coordinate 332,269,462 of NC_134405.1, read as the reverse complement.
ACATCTGGTTAGCCGTGTGGAGCAACAGGATGCCCGCCAACAGCTGTTACTTCAGTGTTATCAGTCATTAACCTCCCAAGGTACATCTGGACAGACTGTGACAGCTACTACTGAAGCTCCTGTGCTTTCCTCCGTTTCCCCATTGCCATCCCAGGTGTCTATAGCTTCCACGCTTCACCTGCCTACTCCGTCAAAGTACGATGGAGACCCCAAAACTTGTAGGGGTTTCCTTAACCAATGTTCAGTCCATTTTGAGCTCCAACCTCAAAATTTTTCTACCCATCGTTCCAGAGTGGCCTATCTTATCTCTTTGTTTTCAGGACAAGCCCTGGCTTGGGCCTCCCCTCTGTGGGAGAGGAACGATCCAATATTACAAGATAGTGCCAAATTCATTTCTACATTCCGAAGTGTGTTCGATGAACCAGGTCGTGTGACCTCCGCTGCTTCCAGCATCCTCCGTCTGCGACAAGGATCTCATACTGTAGGCCAGTACGTCATTCAATTTAGGATCTTAGCCTCTGAACTTCAGTGGAACACTGAAGCCCTAGTTGCCGCCTTCTGGCAGGGGCTTTCCGATAAAATTAAAGATGCACTGACTACCCAAGAGCTTCCTTCGTCACTTGAAGATTTGATCTCTCTTTGCCATCGTGTTGATATGAGATTTCGTGAAAGAGAGGCTGAGAAAACGACTTCTGTTAAAGCACCTTTTCGCTCTAACCCTCAATTTCGTCCAGTGTCACCCGCTGTGATTCCCATGGAGATTGGACGTTCCAAGTTATCTTCTGAGGAGAGGAAACGAAGAGTCAAGAATAGACTCTGTATCTATTGTGCTGATTCCACTCATGTCCTCAGCTCCTGCCCTAAGAGATCGGGAAATGCCAGGCCCTAACTAGTTCTGGAGAGGTGAAGTTAGGGTCCCTGGAGTCCTCTCCATCGTCTATGAAATCTAAAGTCTGCGCTTTTGATGTGACTATTTCCTTTGCTACCAAGACCTTTGAGTCACAGGCATTGATTGATTCCGGAGCAGCAGGAAATTTTATTTCCAAATCGTTAGTTAATCAATGGTCTCTACCAATGATTACCTTAAAAACTCCCATTACTGTGACGGCTATCGATGGATCACGTCTCATCAACGGTCTCATCACCCAGAGTACGTCTCCAGTAACCCTTCAGATTGGTGCTCTGCATCATGAAGAGATATCGTTTTTAATTCTTCCTGTTACGACAAGTCCGATTGTCCTAGGCCTTCCATGGCTTCAGTGTCACTCTCCCCAGATTGACTGGCGCACCCCTCAAGTCACGTCTTGGGGGCCTGAATGTCACCATCATTGCCTTTCCCAAGTCATTCCTCTCAAGGTACAGCAAGCTTCCATTTCAGCTATTTCACCGGGACTCCCTCCTCAATATGCTTCATTTACCGATGTTTTTGATAAAGCTCAGTCTGAACGTCTTCCTCCTCATCGTTCTTGGGATTGTCCGATTGATCTTCTTCCTGGCAAGACTCCTCCCAGAGGCCGGGTCTATCCACTCTCGTTACCTGAAACTCAAGCTACATCTGAATATATACGGGAGAACCTCCAGCGTGGGTTCATTCGACCTTCCACCTCGCCCGCTGGAGCTGGGTTCTTCTTTGTCAAAAAGAAGGATGGATCATTACGCCCTTGTATAGATTTTCGTGGACTCAATGCCATTACTATCAAGAACCGGTATCCCATTCCGTTGATCACTGAGCTATTTGACCGCATTAAGGGAGCCCGTATTTTTACTAAGTTGGATCTTCGTGGTGCTTACAATTTAATCAGAATCCGTTCCGGTGACGAATGGAAGACGGCGTTTAACACCAGAGACGGGCATTACGAATATCTGGTAATGCCTTTCGGGCTATGTAATGCCCCCGCTGTTTTTCAGGGCTTCATCAATGAGATTTTTCGGGACTTATTATATGTATGTGTCGTCGTCTACCTGGACGACATATTGATTTTTTCACAGGACCTGCCTTCTCACCACCAACATGTGGCAGAAGTCCTCTCCAGGCTACGGAAAAATTCATTGTTCTGTAAATTAGAAAAATGTTCATTCGAATTACCCCAGATTCCATTCTTGGGGTATATTGTTTCCGGAGTTGGTCTGAAGATGGATCCTGACAAAGTAAATGCTGTACTACATTGGCCCCAGCCAACTACTCTTCGTGCCATCCAGCGTTTTTTAGGTTTTGCCAATTACTATAGACGCTTCATTCAAGACTTTTCTTCCATTGCATCTCCTATTGTGGCCCTGACTCGTAAAGGGGCTAATCCTAAGCAATGGTCTACTGAGGCTATTCAAGCCTTTCAAACATTAAAAGAGTCCTTCTCTTCGGCTCCAATCCTTCGTCAGCCTGATGTGACACTCCCTTTTTTCCTAGAAGTAGATGCCTCTAATGTGGGCTTAGGAGCTATTCTCTCCCAACGCTCGGAACAGCAAAAATTCCACCCTTGTGCCTTCTATTCTCGGGGTCTCCTACCCGCAGAGAAGAATTATACCATCGGAGACAAGGAATTACTGGCTATCAAAGCCGCATTAGAGGAATGGAGATACTTGTTGGAGGGAGCTCGCCATCCGGTGACGATCTTCACGGATCATAAGAACTTGTCATATCTCCAGTCTGCCCAATGCTTGAACCCTCGTCAAGCAAGATGGTCTCTTTTCTTTTCCCGTTTTGAATTAATAATTACCTTCAAACCAGCTGCCAAGAACAAAAAAGCTGATGCCTTATCTAGAGCCTTTGCTACGTCCTCTGATATAGAAGAGGTTTCCAACCATACCATTCTAGACCCCAAATGTATCTCACTGGCCGCTTCATCCACCAAAACGCTACCATTTGGGAAGACCCTCGTGCCTCCTACTCTAAGGAGGAAAATCCTTTCGTGGTTCCATGCCTCTCGTTTTTCTGGACACGCCGGTGAACACAAGACTTTTGAGATCCTCTCTCGAAGTTACTGGTGGCCTTCAATGAGGAGAGACGTCAAAGAGTTCATTGCTTCCTGTGAATTATGTTCGCAATTCAAATCCTCCCGCAGAACCCCAGCAGGGTTGCTGCGACCACTACCCATTCCGTCCAAACCATGGACCCATATTAGTATGGATTTCGTTACTGACTTACCACCTAGTAAGAACCATAACACTATTTGGGTCGTAGTGGACAGATTTTCGAAGATGGCTCATTTCATCCCTCTGTCTGGTTTGCCTTCCTCGTCTATCCTGGCTGAACATTTCATTAAAGAGATCTTCCGTATCCATGGATGTCCATCTGAGATTGTGTCTGATAGAGGAGTACAATTCGTGTCCAGATTCTGGCGAGCCCTTTGTAAAACCTTGGGCATACGATTAGCACTCTCATCTTCTTACCATCCACAATCCAATGGACAAACCGAACGTGTCAATCAAGATCTTGAGACTTTTATAAGGATATTTTCATCAGCCAATCAAGACAACTGGGTAGAGTTACTCCCTTGGGCTGAGTTCGCCCATAACAACATGTACCATGAGTCATCATCCAAAACTCCATTCTTTGTGGTCTACGGTCACCATCCGTCTTTTCCGGAATTTCCTGCCCTCCCGCCCACCCAAGTTCCTGCGGTGGAGACTGTTTGTCAGACCTTTAAAAATATCTGGTCTCAGGTTAGAACCTGTTTGAAGAAGACATCTGTCAAATATAAATCTTTCGCTGATAAGAAGAGGCGGGCTATTCCACCACTAAAAATTGGAGATCGTGTCTGGTTATCCACAAAAAATATTCGTTTGAAGGTTCCATCCATGAAATTCGCCCCTCGTTTTATTGGTCCATATAGGATCATTCAAGTTATCAATCCAGTATGTGTGAAACTCCTTCTTCCTAAGAGTCTTCGGATTTCTAATGCCTTCCATGTATCTTTGCTCAAACCTCTTATTATCAACCGTTTTTCAACTCCTCCCTCAGCTCCGCAGCCAGTTCAAGTCCATCAGGAGGAGGATTTTGAGATTACCGAGGTACTAGATGCAAAAATTTCGCGAGGAGTCCTCCACTTCCTCGTTCATTGGAAGGGCTTTGGTCCTGAGGAGCGCTCTTGGATCAAAGCTGAAGATCTTAATGCTCCTGCCCTTTTGAAGAAGTTTTACTCCAAAAATCCGGACAAGCCCGGTTCCAGGCGTTCTGTGCCCACCTTTAAAAGGGGGGGTACTGTCACTCACCGGACCGTGAGTGCCTCTTCCCGGACATTTAGGAACCGTGGCCGTCCACCATCCTGAGGGTCTGCGCATGCGCAGCCCTTTTCTATACTTCAGTGTATACCCCTTTAACTTAATTGGCAGATCAGGCAACCTCCCTATATTAAGCACCTGTGGTCACTACCACGTTGCCTGATCTTGGAGTCTCATTCCTCATGAGTCTCTGAAGGTGTTCCTGTATTACTTGTGTATTCAGTGCTGCTGATTCCTGTGGTTTCCAAACCACTTCTACTACTGTGGTTCCATACCACTTCTACCATCAACTTTATCATCATGACTGTTTGCTGATTCCTATCCGCTGCCTCCGTGCACTACAGTCTTCTACACCACTTCAACGTTATTTTATATCAATGTGACTGTTTGCTCATTGCTATCCGTTGCCTCCGTGCACTCCAGCTTTTACCTCACTCACCTGCTTCTCATCAAGTCTGTTTGCTGATTTCTATCCGCTGCCTCTGTGCACTACAGTCTCCTGCTTGCAACTCGCCTGTGTTCAACATCGTGACTGCCAGCTGATTACTATCCGCTGCCTCTGTGCACTACAGTCTCCTGCTTGCAACTCGCCTGTGTTTAACATCGTGACTGCCAGCTGACTACTATCCGCTGCCTCTGTGCACTACAGTCTCCTGCTTGCAACTCGCCTGTGTTCAACATCGTGACTGCCAGCTGATTACTATCCGCTGCCTCCGTGCACTACACTCTCATCTCATCTTTGCTGTGACTTCCTCGAGACTGCCGCTTTTCATTACCATCTGCTACACTTCGTGATCTACAGCTCCGGTCCTGCGCTGCACTCCTGTTTCCCATCGCTGTTGGTTCCTGTGGTTGCTACTGGTTACCTCCGTGTGCCGCTGAGTCCTGCCGCTGTGGTCAGCGCTATCGTCCATCTCCTGCTGATCCACTCTCCACGCCTTCACGTGTTCCACTGGCCTCTACCCTCTTGTCAGCATTGGATTTGTATCTCTTCTACTACCCTCTGCTGGATCATCTCCATTCTCCTGGGTTTCCTATGAGTCCAGTTCCACGTGTTGCTGACTCCTGTGGATTCGTGTCCCTGTCGGTCTACTCACCTGTGCGCTGCACCTGCTAGACCGCTGCTTCTCCTATCCAGGGACTTCCTATCCAGTCGGCCTCCAGCCGCTCAGGTACCGCTGCAATCCCATCTGACTGCTACTGCTGAACCACGGTATGCATACTTCTCATTGACTGTGCTGTGTATTGCATATCTTGCTGGACTGTGTTTGGTTCTCTCTGGAGTCTGCTATCCGCTGAGTCTATTGCCATCATTGACTGTGTTATCATTGTGCTGGACTACTTCAAGAGACTTTCTAGATTGCAGACCTGATCAGTCATTTACATATATATATACCTATATTGTGCATATTACTGTGGATCGTGTATAAGGTGCCTGTGTATATCCTGTGTTGCAGCCTTCCCCCGTGCACCTCCTCACATATATATGCAGTGGTACAACTTGCTGATGTCAGACCACTGATCCCTGTTTCCGGTATCACCTGTTCCATTATCCTCTCACAGAGCAGTGGTACAACTTGCTACCGCAGACCACTGACTACCTGGATACCTCCACTTGGATTCCATTCCTTCACTCAGACAGCGGTACAACTTGCTACCCGCAGACCGCTGACTCTCATCACCTCCTTGTTTCTGTTGGACATTCCACCTCACTATAGCAGTGGTACAACTTGCTATCGCAGACCACTGACTACCTTCACGTGTCCTTGTCCATACAGTTCCTTGTGTATCATTACCTCATTATTACCAGTGTTGCTAGTCATAGACTTTCCTGAGCATCTCATCGGCCATCATTTCATGTTCCGTGATCACCCAGCTACCAGAGTACCCTATTACCATCTACATTGCTCTGGTAAGCCTACCATCTGGTGATCCCTGGGTAAAGACTCCTAGTGCCCGTGACAGAAACATAGCAGAGATATGACAATACTTCCATTAAACATGGATAAATTTCATAAAACATGATTAATTTATAGGGATAGATTGTAAGCTTGCGAGCAGGGCCTTCTCACCTCTTTGTCTGTTTTACCCAGTTTGTTTATTAGTTTATTACGTTTGTCCCCAATTGTAAAGCGCTACGGAATATGTTGGCGCTATATAAATAAATGATGATGATGATGATGATGATAGGGATTCCTTCGGGAGATGAAAGAGGTGTGTTTGTATGCTAATCTATTATCCTTTTATGTTCCTTATGGTACCTGTATATGTCATTGATACAATTTATCTGGTTACTTCCAGAGAACACAAAGTTAAAAGGAGGTTCTAACAGACATGAATTATGAGAAGTATTCCTTTGATCCATTATGTTTCTTATAAAGAATATATATTGACCTTGAGTTAACTCTGATATAATTGTTACTGTCTAAAGGTATTTTGGCCACTTTTTTAGGATCTGTGGAGCTCTTAACTGGGCAATTAAAAGGGCTAATTGCCCTTCTGTGATAACATGGCATCTCCGTGTAAATAATCGAGGCAAGGAAACAGAAAACAGACCACGGTTCAAAATACATTAACCCCTTGTGTGCTTACACCCAGTGGTTTCCCAGAAATGCATTTTGACTAAGTCAATTCAGATATTAGGATAGATCATGACAATATTAACATATTATTTCGTAATTATCCTGATTAGGCTACAATCAGTGCAGTGATTATAACTATTTTTCACTTGCTTAAATTACACCTGATATTTAGATAAAAATAGGATAACTATGATTTTAGGTATTTTATGAAATTCAGCATTAGTTTAATTAACTAATAACCAGTTGCAATTATTAACCTTCATATATTATATAGTTGTAATTGCTAAGACATTGTTGCTCCAGTTAGTTATGCCTTCTGCATCCCAACGATCTTTTGTGACCCTTCTCACCAAATCACCTCTATCATTGTCCCTATTTCCCCAATAAAAAAACACTCCTTTTAAGAGTCCAGTTTAAATGCGGTCTTGGTTTTGTGCTGGCCTTACCTCTCTTTGGGGCATATTTCTGAATGAGTGTTAGCAAACTTTCACTCTCTTTCCGCAACTCCAACGCAAGTTGGAGTGTGCCGCATATTTGTGAAAGGTACATCGCAGCAGATATTGTGGATATCTGCTGCTTTGCATTCTGTTTCGTTTTTGGGAGCAGTCACCATTCATTAGTATGGTGACTGCTCCCTACCGCAATCTAACAAGTTCCGAAAAATATTTTTTTTCGGAAACTTGTCATGTTAGTGTACTCCAGCTCCGAAGAGCAGAGCTGGACAGCGCATGTGTGGAGGGATCACATGATCCCTCCCTGTCACTCACCACTCTCTCTCTGCAACTATAGTTGCAGAGAGAGAGCAGAGATGTTTGTGCGCATGTCCAGATCTTCGAACTGCACATGCGCAGTTGCAGTATGAAGAGGAACGAAGCAGACAAGGAGGAGATCTGGAGACAGCGCATTACGAAGAGACGGGGTAAGTATTTTGTTTTATTACAGCAACAGCAGTTCATCGGAACTGCTGTTACTGTGTTACGTTCTTCATAAATTTGAGAAATAGTTCAATCCTTATCAATGCGATAGGGATGGAAAACTATTTTTCACTTTTTGAGAATATTGATAAGTGTGCCCCTTTGTATCTGGACAGTGACAGTATCTCTCCGAAGATAAGGCCACAGCCGAAGTGTAATACCACGTCCCCCCCTCACCCAAATTGTCCCGGCTTAGACAGTCCTCCAGTGATTTTGATTCCCTCGAGGTGCTGCCCCACATGGAGCTCCGGCCGCTGACATGAAGCAGAAGCAGCCAGTAGCCTATTACATATTACGCCGGGAGTCTGGTGCTCGGATAGGGTGTCGCATTAAAAATTAATAAGCCAAATTTCAGGCTGTCAGTAAAAAATTAAACTAGTACAAGTAGAGTAGAGAAAAGGGGTGTAATTGGTGCCCCAATAACACCCCTTTTCTCTACTCTACTTGTACTACGTATTTTGTGTAGGGTGCACCCCCTGGGCTTATATCTCAGGTTTGTTATATAACATTTATTCATTTCTGGAGGAGACCAGTTCATATTTCAGATTATCTTGTGCGGTGGAATTCTCTCCTTTTTCTTGCCAAAAAAATTAACCTAGATGTCAGTAGAAATTAGAACCCATTCAGTGCAATAAGAAACAAATGCTGCATCACTGATTATGCGCTAGTGTGAATTTAACCCTCTTCTGTTGTAGATTATGCTTCTTCTTCATGCTCTGGACACAGTTTGACATAGAATAAAAATGTGTCAGTAAAACATGACACACGTCAGTAAACTTTTAGAATTTTTTTTAGTAAAAATTATTTTTATGAGCTGGCAACATCATTACTAGCCAAGGAGGCACACAACTGGCACAGGGGGTATACTACATCCTTGTTGGGGGGGTGACAAAAATAAAAGAGGCACTGTGTATCAATAGGGGGGTGTAAAGTAAAAAAGTGTATCAAGGAGACTTTAGCATGACAGTTTTTGCATTTCAAAATATGGTAACCTTAGGAATGATGAAATAGATAATGATTTATAACACCGCTGTTAAGAACGCAGCTGCGCGATTTTTCCACAGAACGGGGCCGTGCGATTGTCTGCAGAGAGGCGGCAGAGGGCCGATAACTGTACTGCTTGTAATGATCAGATCCTGGCCATAGACACAGCCATCAGATGTGTGAGTCCAAACAAGCTTCCAGAAGCTGTAAAAATCCACACAGCAGTCATTGGACGGCTAATATGTTCTCATGATGAGATTGTGAGGTTGGCTGCACAAAGACATTATTGCATCTGTATTTGGCAATGACTGAGAACTAAATGAACTTCACATTGATTCCCGGCCAATGTCAAGTGCACCCCCTTGTGGTGAAAGCATGGACCTGGCCAGGATAGGTTTTTTTAATGTTTAAATAACCATTAATTGTGTCTACTTCTAGACAAGGGGACTATAAAGGACCCTCCTGACAGCCACCAAAATTCAGGACAGTCCTAGGAAAATCATGACTTTGGTAGCTGTACCTTGGCTTTTGCGCATTTTCCATCACTGGCTGGAGAGGTCATCATCATCATCGCCATTTATTTATATAGCGCCACTAATTCCGCAGCGCTGTACAGAGAACTCATTCACATCAGTCCCTGCCCCATTGGAGCTTACAATCAACATACACACACACACACACACACATACACACACAGACCGAGAGAGACTAAGGGCAATTTAATAGCAGCCAATTAACCTACTAGTATGTTTTTGGAGTGTGGGGGGAAACAGGAGCACCTGGAGGAAACCCACGCAAACACGGGGAGAACATACAAACTCCACACAGATAAGGCCATGATGGAGTATTGAAATCATGACCCCAGTGCTGTGAGACAGAAGTGCTAACCACTGAGACACTGTGCTGCCCTCATCATCATCATCATCATCATCATCATTATCATTATTTCATTATATAGAGCCAGCAAATTCCGTAGCACTTTACAATAGCGAATAAACATGATAATAAAACAATACTAGGTAATACCTAAAGACAGAGAGGTGAGAAGGCCCTGCTGGCAAGCTTACAAGAGTTCAAAGTTCTTGGAAGAGGTGGGGTTCCCCCAACACAAAATATTTTGCTCATCTCCATTCAAAGGAACTGCATTTGTCTTACCTATAAGACAAATGCAGTTCTATTAAACATTTTGCAGCAATAATAAGTTTATTGATGCCTCATTGTATTTTGTTGATATGTAGTTAAGCATGTCTACCAGGTGATGGCGCTGCAGTACACGAAACAATGCAATCATTTTGTTTCCAAAAACTTTATTTTTTATTTATTTTTAATTTTTTTTACATCGCTGTCCATCTAGTCTACATCAGCAATTTTATGATTAGATTGTTGTATAAGTTAGATTTTGGACAAGGAAAAAGATGACACTTGCTTTAAATCACAGACCGCATTGCAGGAAAATTATGCATCACCTGTAAAGAAAAAGCGACAGCGAAAAAATTGTGCCCATTTAGTGCACAAAAATAGTTGCAACCACACAATAAATAATAAAATAATTTATTTAGTAATATTGACACGTTACTAGTATATCATTGTAAACACCATCATCAATTCACCATCGTTTTAACACTGTCACTTATCTTAATGGGTAAATCCTCACTGGGCGGGGTAATTGGCCAAAATTGTGTCAAAAAGGGGTTAAATGTTAAAAATGTTTTTTAAATGTTAAAAATAGGCTCACATGGCTGACCCCAAACCTTATGTCCATGTAAATATTATTCAGATGTTGCCAATTGTGAACAGATACTGGAATCCCAAAAGCCCAGTTATCCCTGGAGCTGAGGTTTTCACAGGAAAGTCCCAGTTTATGTTTAGGCTATAGATTTGATAAAACACCTTCTGAATGACATCCAGAAAGTGCTTCTTAAAGGATTTTACAGGGTTTTTTTCTTAGGAGGGGTGATGGGAGTGTTTAAATGTGCCAAATAGACTCAAATGATTTTGTTTTGCAAATGTAATAACTATTCAATCTCTAATTGTTAGTTGGATACACTCTTTTGAAGACTGTATCTAACTGGTAACTTTTTTTTTGCTGTCTTGTTATGCCATACTTGTCAAGTTTTCCTCATTGGCTTCAGGGAGATCCTGGGGGAGGCCCCCTAAACGATCGTCACAATTTTGGCCAATTACAGCAGGGGACGGGGCTAAGATGACGCAATACTTGCTTGATTCAGCCCCCCCACACTTATCTATTGTGGGGGCGAGAACCGGGAGATTGCCCTGCTCTCCCAGGAGGTCTCCCAGAAATGCAGGTGTCTCCTGGACATTCCGGGAGAGTAGGCAACTATGTGTTAAAGAAAAGCAGCTAATGAATCTCTAGAGACAAGTGTCATTTACATTTCTGTCTCCATTACTGAAGTCATGTTGTCTTACCTGTCAGTCTTTGATTAAATCTTGGTCTCCATGAAAATGGCCACCTCCATAGGCATCAATACATGGACATAGGACACAATTTCTGAACTGTGTCATCATGCCACAGATGGCGAAGCCAACCACGTCTTGTACTGGCTCAGCATCAGGGAGAATGCCAGACTCTTCAGGGAGTGAGGGAGATCACCCCTATTTCAGGGAGTCTCCCTGACATTCAGGGAGAGTTGGCAAGTATGCGTTATCCAGTGGTCTGTCAGGATATAGGATTAGGCGTACTGGAGATTAAAACAGTGACTCTTTGCTCAAATTATGAGGCCAAACCCTCTTTGGTGACGTAAATCGTGACTGTGTCATGAAAAACAGGACTGTTGGGACAACTGGGGGTCATGTACCAATATACCACTCAACAGTCCTGATTTTCAGCCCAGATGAGCTGTATGATTTGGGGATATGATCAAAGAGCAGGTGACTGCATGGTCAGTTTTCATCCGATTCTTATGTCATGGAATGTCGAGAGGTATGTAAAGCTGGATACATTGCTTGTAGTCAAACCCAACCCAACAGGGGCAAGATAGTGGGCCCAACATTAGACTTACTAGTAATGGAGTCTGGACAGTGGAGGCTCTAAAAATGCCTCTATTTAAGCCCACTAGTGTCCTAGGGAAAAGAGAAGATACCAGGGGCAGGCTGGGCTAGGAGGGGGGGGGGGAGGTTTGGGGGGACAGGGGACATGGGTCACTGGGCTAACTGCATTTTGTTCCCTTTAAAATGTTTCCATATAGTAAGCTAGTAAACACACGTCTAGTAAGTAAATTCCCATCAGGAAACACGGATTGGGGAAAGATATACACCAATATTAGATTGAAGTTTTTACAGAGCACCAAGTTTATGAAATTTGAAATTGTTTGTTTTGACAAACACATATTTGTTGAAACAATATTTTTCGAATTTTTATGTTTTTTATATGTGAGAAACATTGTTTGAAAGCCTTTGAAGAGCAAATACCACACAAAGTACTGAAGGAAGGACACACTCTTCAGAAAAAAAAATAAGTATAAATCATACTTGCCAACGGGAGACTTCTGAAATTCGGGTCGGTCTCACGGACTCCCGGGAGAGCTGGCAAGTCTCCCGCATCCCGCTACTGCCTTCCCAAAATGACGCGATTCGCAGTGAATCACATCATTTTGGCCTCGGCCCCCGCGACAAAATGGCATTTTCGTCCTTCAGTCACGCCCCTCTCCTGGAAAGAACTTCGCGAAAGTAGGCAAGTATTGTATAAGTTATTTCTCTTTTGTTTTTTTCAATTTTCTATATTCTGTGAGAACAATATAAATAGTGCTGGAAAATCTATCTTTATCTTTTGTGCTCTACATATATGTCAGTATTTATGTGATTCTCATTGAGCGGGGAGCGGTGATTGGTCAGAGCGATGTCTATTGCTTATTACCTTACATCTTTTGGCTACAATTTCTTAGAAGGGCCATACACATAATGCACCCCATAAACACAAGATAATGTGACAGAGGAGTGATATTGTATTTCAAAACTTCCCCTTCAACAAATCTTACCTGATGGAACAGACAAAATTAGAATATAATGCAGACTGGCGCCATTACAAAATTATATAATAAATGCTCTTAGCCAGAAAAGATGTGTAATGTGCATTGTCAGTGATGTCACTGCTTCCTGGAGTACTGATAGGCTGCATTGTCAGTGATGTCACTGCTTCCTGGAGTACTGATAGGCAGCATTGTCAGTGATGTCACTGCTTCCTGGAGTACTGATAGGCTGCATTGTCAGTGATGTCACTGCTTCCTGGAGTACTGATAGGCTGCATTGTCAGTGATGTCACTGCTTCCTGGAGTACTGATAGGTTGCATTGTCAGTGATGTCACTGCTTCCTGGAGTACTGATAGGCTGCATTGTCAGTGATGTCACTGCTTCCTGGAGTACTGATAGGCTGCATTGTCAGTGATGTCACTGCTTCCTGGAGTACTGATAGGCTGCATTGTCAGTGATGTCACTGCTTCCTGGAGTACTGATAGGCTGCATTGTCAGTGATGTCACTGCTTCCTGGAGTACTGATAGGCTGCATTGTCAGTGATGTCACTGCTTCCTGGAGTACTGATAGGCTGCATTGTCAGTGATGTCACTGCTTCCTGGAGTACTGATAGGCTGCATTGTCAGTGATGTCACTGCTTCCTGGAGTACTGGTAGGCTGCATTGTCAGTGATGTCACTGCTTCCTGGAGTACTGATAGGCAGCATTGTCAGTGATGTCACTGCTTCCTGGAGTACTGATAGGCTGCATTGTCAGTGATGTCACTGCTTCCTGGAGTACTGATAGGCTGCATTGTCAGTGATGTCACCAGATAATTAATTGGCCACATTCTCTGGAACAATATGGTACCTTGACTTGGTGCCCTTTAAAAATGCAGTATATATATCAGAAATTATACTACTCATTCTCATCAAATACCAATGCTTTTTGCAGGCTGGATATAACATTTATATTGCTGGCATTTTCTGTCTTTTAGGCAGCACTGTACAGTGTGACAGAGTAAAAGAGGCAGGAATTAAAAGCACCAATGAGATTATTTATTTTTTATATTATAAAAGATTTCCTACTGATAAACAGGGATATATTATTACGGATCCCAGCATTCGTCTTCATGGACACATGATGTAGAGTTGCACATAGATTAATAAAATCAGAGCTTATAACACAAACAGAATCACAGGATGGAATGTTTAACATAACCATTGTGTCTCCACCTGCAGTTACTACCCAGCTTTGCTCTGTGTATATAAAGAAAACTCTATTTACCATAAAGGCCTTTAGAAATACAGACTGGCCGACCGTCCCTGAGGAGAGTGCCAGGAATATGGTGCTGGCTGTCACTGTTCGTGGGAGGGATGGGGGGGGAATCGGGTCCCCTAGACTCATGGGCCTGTGACACACCCTGCACCCATTATAGATACGTCACTGAGTGCGTGGACTATTGGGGTACACAGGTAGTAAATTAGGACATATTCACTGACGACAATCGAGGGCTAGCGGAGAATATATAAATACCTCAGATAGTAAATAAACAGCCATAACATTTATTTTCTGAAGTTTTAACCAAGACCAGGGGGTAAATGTCTCAATCTGCGGTCCTGGCAAATTGCGATGTTCAGCGCTTTACCGGCGATATTTAAAAAGGCAATTTCATTAAAAGCAAAACATGCCTGCCTGTCAATACTGCAGGGTTTGAGCTGCCGGTGAGTAAGATTCTGTAGTTGGAGGAGGCAGGTTGCTCTTTGGTAGGTGGCAGAGTGCGGGGTCTGTGCCACACATGGGACTGCCTCTCTGCTCGCCTGGTAAGTGGCACAGCATGGGATCTCCCCCCTCTGGTAAGTGGCATAGCGCGGTGTCTGCACCCTCTGGTAGGTGGCACAGTGCAGAGTCTGCACCCTCTAGTAGGTCGCACAGCGCAGGGTCTGCACCATCTGGTAGGTGGCACAGTGCAGAGTCTGCACCCTCTGGTAAGTGGCACAGTGCAGAGTCTGCACCCTCTGGTAGGTGGCACAGTGCAGAGTCTGCACCCTCTGGTAGTTGACATAGTTTGAGGTCTGCACCCTCTGGTAGGTGGCACAGCGCAGGGTCTGCTCCGTCTGGTAGGTGGCACAGCGCAGGGTCTGCACCCTCTGGTAGGTGGCACAGCGCAGGGTCTGCACCCTTTGGTAGGTGGCACAGTGCAGAGTCTGCACCCTCTGGTAAGTGGCACAGTGCAGAGTCTGCACCCTCTGGAAGGTGGCACAGTGCAGAGTCTGCACCCTCTGGTAAGTGGCACAGTGCAGAGTCTGCACCCTCTGGTAGTTGACATAGTTTGAGGTCTGCACCCTCTGGTAGGTGGCACAGTGCAGGGTCTGCTCCCTCTGGTAGGTGGCACAGCGCAGGGTCTGCACCCTCTGGTAGGTGGCACAGTGCAGAGTCTGCACCCTCTGGTAAGTGGCACAGTGCAGAGTCTGCACCCTCTGGAAGGTGGCACAATGCAGAGTCTGCACCCTCTGGTAAGTGGCACAGTGCAGAGTCTGCACCCTTTGGTAGGTGGCACAGTGCAGGGTCTGCACCCTCTGGTAGGTGGCACAGTGCAGAGTCTGCAACCTCTGGTAAGTGGCACAGTGCAGAGTCTGCACCCTCTGGTAAGTGGCACAGTGCAGAGTCTGCACCCTCTGGTAAGTGGCACAGTGCAGAGTCTGCACCCTCTGGTAGTTGACATAGTTTGAGGTCTGCACCCTCTGGTAGGTGGCACAGTGCAGGGTCTGCTCCCTCTGGTAGGTGGCACAGCGCAGGGTCTGCACCCTCTGGTAGGTGGCACAGTGCAGAGTCTGCACCCTCTGGTAAGTGGCACAGTGCAGAGTCTGCACCCTCTGGAAGGTGGCACAATGCAGAGTCTGCACCCTCTGGTAAGTGGCACAGTGCAGAGTCTGCACCCTTTGGTAGGTGGCACAGTGCAGGGTCTGCACCCTCTGGTAGGTGGCACAGTGCAGAGTCTGCAACCTCTGGTAAGCGGCACAGTGCAGAGTCTGCACCCTCTGAAAGGTGGCACAGTGCAGAGTCTGCACCCTCTGGTAAGTGGCACAGTGCAGAGTCTGCACCCTCTGGTAAGTGGCACAGTGCAGAGTCTGCACCCTCTGAAAGGTGGCACAGTGCAGAGTCTGCACCCTCTGGTAAGTGGCACAGTGCAGAGTCTGCACCCTCTGGTAGTTGACATAGTTTGAGGTCTGCTCCCTCTGGTAGGTGGCACAGCGCAGGGTCTGCTCCCTCTGGTAGGTGGCACAGTGCAGAGTCTGCACCCTCTGGTAGGTGGCACAGCGCAGGGTTTGTGCCATGCAGGCTGCCGCTCTGCACACTGCTGAGAAGTAATAAGACATTTCCAGGAAGTCACGTGATGAACATCAAAGTGAACCTGAAAACTGCAGAACAAGTTGTATCTGTAACATAAACAATCTGCGACTGATGAGCACAGTGATGCGGATCTATACGTCTCTCACTAATCTGCAGCAAAGGAACAGGCGGCTGAACCCATCTGGACACCGACATTTGGGATCCACATGTTTGATGAAAGAAGAACAATCCTGCACATTCCTGAACATACATTATGGGTGTCTGGAAAAGGGCAATCCTGTCCCTGGCACATCGTGGTGCCCTATGCATGTGTCCAGGGGAATGATGGAGTATTATGTGATATGTTTGTTTTGTTTATTATTATTATTATTATTATATTGCACATGGCTCTGTGAGATTAGTACCCATATGAAAGCCGTTGTTTGTGGTCCGCAGTGTTGCCGGCACCGGCCTTGGGGCAGTCACCGGTCTCAGGGTGCAGATGGTGGTATTCAGCAGCGTGGGAGTAGCAGTGT